>NC_134354.1:630892359-631057359 GCF_048569485.1 Anomaloglossus baeobatrachus
GTCCACTAGCAGCACGCCCTCCTTATCCGAGAACACAGACGCCATCACCTTAGTGGCTGATTTTTCCACCCTGAACATTGGACGAGGAGAACCACTGTGCCTCCACTCTTTTGACTGTTCCTTGTTTTCAGCGTCATACAAATAAATCCAGGTCTCATCCATAGTGACCAGTCGATCCAGGAAGTTCTTATCAGTCCAGAAACGCTGACAAATGGCATGCTTCTCTAATCTGTTGTCAAACAGTTGGGGACCCACTTTGCAGATAGCTTCCTCATGTCCAAATGTTCATAGATAATAACACAAACATGTTCATAGGAAATCCCCATGATGTCTGCTATTGCTTTAGCTGAAATTCATTGATTCTCCAGTATGAGGTTGTGCACAGCATCGACGATCTCCAGAACAATGACCACTCTTGGTCGTCCAGGAAGTTCCTCCTCATTGGTGCTGAAGTGGCCCATTTTAAGTTTGGCAACCCAGTTCTTAACTGTGCAATATGAAGGGCATTGATCACCCAATATCTGCGACATATCACCATGAATATCCTTCGCAGACTTTCCTTGCAGAAATAAGAATTTTATCACTCCTCTGCTCTCAGTTGCTTTGAATATCACATTAGACTCCGCCATTTTGTTTTCCCGCGTGTGTAGAACACTGTTACCATAAGCAACAAACACAAAATTTTGAAAACATATATTGGACACATAAGGCTTTCATGTGATGTAACATTTGTTACCATAGAAACAAAAAAGATCACAAAGCCAAAGATTTATCAGCAGCCCCTCGTAGTCTATGAAGCTGCTGACAATCGTGTATTTTTGCAGACCAAGTGGTCAACACAAAATAATGGAGACATGTCTGATTTTGATCCTAGTGTCCAATCAAACTCATCAATGGATCCATTAAAAAAAAATCACAGCTCTTAGATGCCATCCTAGTGTTGTCTGTTTTTCACGGACTGCTTGATAGGAGATTCTTGAGAAATCTCCATCAGGGATTTTTTTTATCAGAGAAAAACTGGTGAAACTCTAACCAAACTCTCCCTGATGGTAAAAACTGACACTCTGACACAGAATAATGACCCTCAATGTATAATCCCCCATAACCCCCAACACATTATGATGTCCACCAGAGCCTCCAGACAGTATGATGGCCCTCGCATTGTTTTTTATAAAGTATTAGCTGTACTACCCGGCTTTGCCCGGGTTAATAACTGTTGTTAACAAAATAGTATGTATTAACAAAAATTTATTCTGCACACAAAAAACACAAAACAAATAGATAGAAATGTAATTATTAAAAGGCAAAAACTAAGCTAACAGAAGCATTTCACAACATATATTTCAACACCACAGATATTCCACACAGATTTAACTAAATTGGCCAAGTAATGTGCTCCGTCAGTCTCTTTCCAGGTCTGTCTCTTTCCAGGTCTGTCTCTTTCCCCGTCGGTCTCTTTCCCCGTCTGTCTCATTCCCCGTCTGTCTCTTTCCCCGTCTGCCTGTCTGTCTGTCTCTTTTTTTGTCTGTCTCTATCTCTCTGTTTCTTTCCCCGTCTGTCTCTTTCTAGGTCTGTCTCTTTTCCAGGTCTGTCTCTCTCCCCGTCTGTCTCCCTGTCTCTTTGTCTGTGTCTTTTCCTGTCTGTCTCTTTCCCTGTCTGACTGTCTCTGTCTGTCTCTTTCCTTGTCTGTCTCAATTTTTCTGTCTCTTTCCCCGTCTGTCTCTATCAAGGTCTGTGTCTTTCCCCATCTATCTTTGTCTGTCTCTCTGGTTGTCTCCTCCTTCCCTGTCTGCCTGTCTCATTCCCTGTCTTCATGTCTGTCTGTCTGTCTCTTTCCCCATCTGTCTCTTTCCCCATCTGTCTCTTTCCCCATCTGTCTCTTTGCAGGTCTGTCTCTTTCCAGGTCTGTCTCTGTCTGTCTCTTTCATCGTTTGTCTCTGTCTGTCTCTTTCCCCATCTGTCTCTTTCCCCATCTGTCTCTTTCCCCATCTGTCTCTTTCTAGGTCTGTCTCTGTCTGTCTCTTTCACCGTTTGTCTCTGTCTGCCTCTTTCCCTGTCTGTCTCTATCTCGCTGTCTCTCTGTCTGTCTCTGTCTGTCTCTCTGTCTGTCTCTCTGTCTGTCTGTCGCTCTCTATCCGTCTCCCCACCGATATCTTATTACCTCACATATAAGCTTCTTATACTATGAATGTCTTTTGTTCCTATAGCAACCAATCACAGCTCCTACTAATAACCTGTAGTTCCAGGCTCCATTTACTTTAATGGAGGCATGTTTTTTGGAGAGTAACTGTAAAGCGCGGGGTTGCATTTTCCTGTCAAAACATAGTCTATGACGTTCCCTGGATCACATGAGGTGTCTGTGCAAAATTTTGTGATTGTAAATGCGACGGTGCGGATACACTTTTCGTTTTACTTTTTCCCCATTATATAGATAGGTGCAAAATTGATTGGTAAATTGGAACGCGCGGGGTTAAAATTTCGCCTCACAACATAGCCTATAACGCTCTCGGGGTCCAGACGTGTGAGTGTGCAAAATTTGCATCTCTAGCTGCGATGGTGCAGATGCTAATCCCGGACATACACACATACACACATTCACCTTTATATATTAGATGATAATCCCTTACGGTCCCAGTGGAATATCATGCCCCACATCCCTCAAACACAGAATGATGACCCCCACATTATGATTCCGAGCATCCCTCAACACAATATGATGGCCCTCACAGCACCACAACACATTAACACATTATGATCCCCCACAGCCCACAAACACAGATTGATGACCCCACAGTATTATCTCTCACAGCCTCCACCCTAAATACAGATTGATGACCCCACAGTATTATCTCTCACAACCCTCAAATACAGAATGATGACCACCACATCAGCCTGAAGATGGAGATGCTAGTGAAATTGAGATGGCCATAGGGAGGGCGGCCAACGTGTCACTGCCGTCTGCCAGACAGGAACAGATGTGGTCAGCAGTTTGTCCAGGTCTGATCTATAGTAACCTTTATTCATCCAAGAATACAAGCAGTGTAATAAGCATGTACATTATTTAAGGGTATATACCTTTTTCATTTTTTCTCCCAGTTTAGGGTAGGGTGGCTTATTTACTCTGCTCCAATCCACGGGTACCTTTATCTTCTCATACAACTGAAATATGACCAGGGCATCTGAAAGGTCACTGGGAAAATGGCAATTAACATTAATGTAATTGATAAACTAAGAACAAAATCCCTCCGCCAACATCTCAGTGACTACTTAGTAACTTAGGGATTCTTCTATTCATTAAAAGTAAGGTGCAAACGGTTAATGTGTAGTAAAATTAATCCATTATTAATGTATTGTCTGTAGTTTCCGAAGTGCCTTATTAAAGTCCCTTATTCACGTTAGATTAATGCTGGAAAAAACATCAATTTCGGCAGGATCAGTAATAATTTAATTTATATGGGGTTTCCCCGACTAACGCGACAGATAAGCTGCTGCCAGAACTGCCTCTCATGCACACTCGACATAGCCGGCCACGTATTTTACACACTTGTATTGCAAGTGTGCAAATGTTAGCATGGAAGGAGGCAATGTCTGTGAGAGGGCATCGTTAATCCTACGCAGAGCAAACAACGGCAAAAACAAGACAAGGGTGCTATACAGCGCTATACTACTTCTGATCAATGGCGGTATCTTCTAGTGTACATGTAGTGCCCCTGAACCACTCAGGGCACTACTAGGAACTGCATCCTCACCGGGATACAGGGCCTACCCCCAGGGACCTGGAACACCAGTGCCAGTGACATCGGAACACACTAAACTCCCAGTTTCCACTACACACCAGGGGTAATTGCCTTCTTAGACACCCAAAGGGATGGCCACCTAGAGGGCGGAGCTAGTCCAGGGGACTAGCCCTAGAACGCATACCTGGGGCCTCGCAGGCCTGCTAGGTCATTTGTTTTCTATGGTAGATTGAATTGCTTGCGCGTTCTAGGGTTAAACAGCCTGATGGGAGGAGACTAAGGGCAGTCAAGAGTAGAGAGTCAAGAGTAGAGACGTGACTAGAGCTGGGTCATGTAACGGTGACCCAGGGGCACAGGAGAGTGGTCGCCAAGGTAGGTACACCGAAGTACCACTGGGACCAGAGCACCGATGGTGCACAGGGCCCTAGGTCAGGTGTCAGTTTCATACAGTCTTGCAAATACCTGCAAAGTGAGGGGACCTTCACGGACCTCACTGACTCAGCAGTAAAGCAAGGATCAGGGATCGGGAACACAGACCGGCCCTTCAGGGTCCACACTGCCAGCCGTACAGACGAGAAGACTGCCAGAAGACAGTCAGGGCCCCCAAACCTGCTTCAAGCTACGGAGTCCCAACACACTGAGGGTGCCGGGGACAGAGCAACTGAGTCATCAAACTGGCACTGAAAATACAGGGACCTGAACCAGCCGTCCAAGGGCCCAACCGTGAGTAAAGAACTGTTAAACTGCAACCCCTGGTGTGGCCTCCCTTATTCGGCAAAAGTCACCATCATACATCTCCCGGGCTCAGGCCTACCTGCGGAGGGCCTACCACCACAGCTGCCATTACCACCAGCCCTAGAGATAACCAACCCAGC
The DNA here is from genome assembly GCF_048569485.1 of Anomaloglossus baeobatrachus. Lineage (NCBI taxonomy): Eukaryota > Metazoa > Chordata > Amphibia > Anura > Aromobatidae > Anomaloglossus > Anomaloglossus baeobatrachus. Next base: position 630,896,972 of record NC_134354.1, read on the forward strand.
AGCGGTGGTTCCACCATCTTAACCGCAACCCGCAGATGGCGTCACACAGATGACTTTAATCTCCCCTGTAAAAACTCTCCATTTAAAAGCACCCAGGGTCACGAAGCCAGGCAACAGTAAGCAAACACTCGTGACACCGCATCCCCGTAAATATACGGCCCGCAACCAAGTACCCAATAGCCCTGGGCGACACATACATTCACTCAAATGTTACTCTTACCTATACAAATGGTTAACTCGCGGATTAACCCCCAGTGAGTTCATCCAGTTCCTGAATGTTCTCTCTTCCCTTGTTTCACCTGCAAGAATAATTGAATTTCTTTTATGAGAGATAATACTTACCATGAGGTTGTTATTCCCCTTTTATTTTGGCTGGTATGTCTGCCTCTAATATTCTTATTTTACAATTGCTAAAATGCCACATCAGATAGTCAGTACTTGCGTGTTCAATAATCTGATCCATTGCTGTATAAGGTACCATATTGTGCTGCTTGCTAACACCGTATATATTGTGTATTAGATAATATTTTGCATTTTCTTAGACATGGCCTCAAATCATCAAGGCTGCCATTTTGTATGACAATCCTGATGAGGTGTGTCCTGCAGTGAAATACACCTTTTAATGAATTTGGCTTCAAGCTACCATGTACCACCATAAGAAATGTATTCGTGACTGTTTGAATGTATGACCTCTATTGATAATATCTTGCTGATAAGACATTGCTTTCGTCAATCTACAGAGACCAGCCCAGTAAGTGACACATCACTGGAATTAGGGTCTCTGTTTCTAGATCAGGCTGTTTTCAGATTAGGTGGCAAAACCCTGGTGGCAGATTCTGTTTAAGGACAAAGGTGTCAACATCGATGGTCTTCCTCCCTTTGATTTACATATGTGACGCCCTGGGCAAGCCAGGGGTCACAGGTCATCACACCACCACACCCTACATCCCAGTCAGGAACACCAAAGCTAACCTAAAATCCTTGTTGCCTTCCTCCAGGGGCTGATGTTCACACCAGGGGGTGGGCCAGGCGGTTGGCTCCGCCCACCGAGGAGGACACAGCTCTGGAGGCGGGAGAAACCAGTCAGTCCAGTGAGGGACATGAAGGAGTAAACAACAGAGTTTAGCCCAGGCAGGGCTTGAGTGAGGAGTAAACAAGTAGAAGTGAAGGAAGTAAAGTGGTAAAGGAGGACAGCAAGAGTGGTGACAGGAAGGACAGAGAGTGGAAAGCCTGAAGTGAGTCCAGCTGTGTGCAGGACAGGTCAGCAAGGTCAGCAACGACGGTGACTGTCCAGAGGGGTGACTGTTCGGGAGTTCCTGGAAGGACCGCGGACGGGTAGTGACCCGGCGGTCTGGAGCAGCGTGCAAAGGACAGTCAGCACGAGGGCAGGGGCCTCTCGGACCCCGGCAAGGCTAGGAGTCGCCATAATTTGCCGAATCCGTCAGTGAAGGGGACGTAGATCCCCCAACAACCAAGTCCCGATTGAAGGCAACAGTCCAACCATTAAGGAGGAACACCGCCACCGCCAAGGCACCAGTTCCTCAGGGCCAGCGTCTGCGGGCAAAGTAGAGCTCCTCCGGTCCAGCTTGAAGCCGGGGAGCGGGTTACCGGTGGGGACCCATCGCTACCAACTTAGAAACATCAGGTGCAGGTCAGAGGGACATCACTGTCACCTACTGGGAGAGCAAGTGCAGCCGTCCGTGGGAACCGTCTTTCCAGCCGTGTGGTTTACCGTTAAACTGTGTCAACGTCTCAGGCTGAGTGAGTACCACAGTGCCGCAAGGCACAGCGCTGCCCCCGCGTCCCTGCGCCCAACAGGCCCTGCATCTCCCATCTCATCACTGGGCCCCGGGATCACCAACCACTACCCACGGAGGGGCAACACAACACCTGGCTGCTCCGCATCACCATCCCGGGGATCCCCATATTGAGCAGCGGTGGTGAAATCACCACAACCGTGGGTGGCGTCACGGACAATAAACAATCCCCACACCCAACAAACCCCTTTCACTCACGGGCGAGGAGTGCCGCTCGAGAACCCCCGGGATCCGGCCTACAGCTCGAGCCACCACTGAGCAGCAACCGCCGGACCCGAGCAGAAGGGGTGAGCGTAGTGTGCTGACACCCTCCTCCCCGCCCGCGACAACTTGGCGTCACGAACAGGATCTTACCGCTCTGCCATTTGGTAGAGGTGCGCCTTGTTACCGCCGGAGATATCTGGTAGAAAAATTTCAGAAGCCGCCATCTTTGGCGCGAAAAGTTCCCGCTCGAGCGTCTTCTCAAGTAGCAGAGGCGCGAAGGCCAAGACCCCGCCCCGAGAGAGGAGGGGCCGGAAAGAGCTAAGGGGGATGGAAACAAGATGTCTGCGCCCGACGGAGCCGCTGGAGGAGCGGTGGTCGCAGCCGCAGCGGCACCCGCGGATGGGAATGGGCCTGCCCATGTCCCGGCCGTACCGGCGGGAGGTGCCGCGGCCCCCGCACTCGCTCAGGTCATGCCGTTTTCCTTGCCCTATGCGCCCGGAGCTGCCTGGCTACCGCAGTATGACGGGAAACCGGATGCCCTACAGGCCTTCCGGAAAAAGCTTAACCCGTTGCTAGAGCTGTACCCCCTGACTGATAAGCAACGTGCAGCAATAGTGCTAGGCCAGTTAACCGGTGCGGCTGAGCAGGAAGCGGAGACCTGGGCCGAGGGGGACCGGCTCTCTGTAGCCACCATCTTTGAGAAGCTACAGACTGCCTTCGAGACCCGGACTGAAGCTGAGCTGAGGATGCAGTTTTACCAGTGCCGGCAACGGGCTGGGGATAGCATTCGGGACTATGCTTTACGTCTGCAGACCGCCCTCCGCACGCTGAAGTGGGTGAATCCTATTAATGAGGCGGATAGCAACAAGATGTTAATAGAGCAATTTGCGCAGGGGATGAGGTCCCCTGAGGATCGTAAACAACTTCGGCTGTGGGCCCTGGAACACCCTGATGTGGACTTTGCTGTGTTAAAGGAGCGGGCCATTAAAGCACTACAGCCCCCAGCTGCAGAAGTTCTGGAACCCGCCCTGTGGCCCGTCGAGACGGCCCCCGTTGTGGCGGCCTCTGCCATACCAACCTCTCCAATACCTACAGCCCCAAGCAGCACAGTGGATGAACTGGCAGCCCAGGTCTGTCGCATGGACGGAGACCTCGCCAAGATCCTTGCTGCACTACAACCTCTGACCAGGTCTCAGCCTCCAGCACAGATACAGCTTGCTGACAGTCCCGAGGATGTTCCCTGGATGCAGCGGAGAAGTGCTAACAACCCGCGGAGCAGACCTCCAATCTGCTACAAGTGCCGTAAGCCGGGTCATTACTTCCGACAGTGCCCGTTAAACGAGCAACCCCTGGGGCCCCGGGCCAATCCTCAGGAGTAGAACATCGTGGCCCCCCGGACTGGCGGGACCGATATATCGGGGCTCGCCCCATCATCCCCGTGGCTGTGGAATGCATACCAGTGATGGCTCTCTTGGACACTGGATCACAGGTAACCACCATACCGTACACGTTGTACCAGCGGTATTGGGCAATAGACGAGCTGGCACCCCCAGATAATAGTATAACGCTAATTGCCGCTAATGGACTTCCCTTGACCCAGGTGGGGTATAAACAAGTAGCTATGACAGTGGGGCAAGCTGAACTGCAACACCAGGGTATGATTGTGATCATGAATGAACCCAGTGATCATAACCCGAAGATAGTGCTGGGAACCAATGTGATGGAGCACTGCATGGCTGATGTGTTGACCCTATTGCAACAGCTAGCCGCCACAGCGGCAGGGAGCCGGCAGAGGGCTGTGCAGCGTGAGATCCGAGCCCTGATGTACCGCCAGCATGTAAGCTCAACAGGAGGGGAGATTGGTGGAGTGAGAGTGATGGATGTTGCTCCATTGACTGTGCCCCCTAGGAGTGAGATGATGATTTGGTGTAGGGCAGCAGTAGGGCCTCAGGGGCGTGACTACCCTGCTATGATGGAGCCCATTCCCTCCGAGCACTGGCCCACTGTAATGGCCGCCAGAGGGGTGGTGGATGTAAAGAAGGGGAGAGTGCCTGTGAGAGTGTTGAACTGTGGGGAGGAAGAAGTCAGGCTTCCCCGGTATGCCACTATTGCCAAGCTGCTCACCCTGGATCCCCACACCATCCACGAAGCCAGTCCCTCAGTCTCCCCACCTAACACCAGCACTTCCTCACCTCAAGGGGTGGTAAAGGAGTGGCACCAACAGCTACACGTGGGTACTGACGATACTCCTACACATCACAAAGCAGGGGTGTACAGGGTGGTGCAGGAGTATGAACAGGTTTTCAGTAAACATCCACTAGACTTTGGGCGGATCAAAGGGGTCCAACACCACATCCCCACCGGCGAACACCCCCCTATCAAAGAGAGGTACAGGCCTATTCCCCCTGCGCATTACCAGTGTGCCAAAGACATGTTGAGGAATATGAAGGAGGCAGGGGTTATTCGGGACAGCTGTAGTCCCTGGGCCGCTCCGTTGGTACTGGTTAAAAAGAAGGATGGTACCATGCGGATGTGTGTGGACTACCGGAAGATTAATCAGATAACCCATAAAGATGCCTACCCACTGCCTCGTATTGAAGAGTCTTTGGCCGCACTGAGGACTGCAAATTACTTCTCTACCCTTGACCTCACCAGCGGATATTGGCAAGTGGCAGTAGCACCGGAGGACCGGGAGAAAACCGCCTTCACCACTCCGATGGGGCTCTGTGAATTCAATAGTATGCCGTTCGGGCTGTGCAACGCGCCAGGAACCTTCCAACGGCTGATGGAGTGCTGTCTGGGACACCTAAACTTCGAGACCGTCCTATTGTATTTGGATGATGTGATTGTTTACTCCCAGACGTATGAAGCCCATCTGGAGCACCTGGCCGAGGTGTTCGCGTCCCTTGCCAAATACGGGATGAAATTGAAGCCTTCTAAGTGTCACCTGCTGAAACCCAGGGTGCAATACCTGGGGCACGTGGTAAGTGCAGAGGGTGTCGCCCCCGACCCTGAGAAGATCACTGCCATCCAAGGCTGGCCGAGACCAACCACAGTGAGGGAAGTAAGGCAGTTTCGGGGTCTGGTGGGGTACTACCGGCGCTTTATCAAAGGGTACACGAAGATGGCTGCTCCTATGCAAGATCTCCTCGTGGGACAGACCAAAGGTGGTAGACCCCTAGGGACCCCACTGGTGTGGGAGGAAACGCATGAAGAATCCTTCTGCCAGCTGAAGGCGGCCTTGACTGGGGAAGAAGTCTTAGCATATCCTGATTATGGCTGCCCATTCATCCTTTATACTGACGCCAGCAATGTGGGACTGGGAGCAGTCCTGTCCCAGGTCCAGGATGGGAAGGAGAAAGTGATAACTTATGCTAGCTGGAAGCTTAGGCCAACTGAAAGGAACCCCGAGAACTACAGCTCCTTCAAGCTCGAGCTCCTGGCATTGGTGTGGGCTATCACCGAGCGGTTCCGCCACTACTTGGCTGCCGCAAAATTCACCGCTTTTACGGACAACAATCCGTTGACCCACCTGGACACAGCTAAGCTGGGCGCATTGGAGCAGCGGTGGGTGGCCCGGCTAGCCAACTACGACTTCACCATCAAGTATCGAGCTGGTCGTGTCAACATTAACGCTGATGCACTCTCCCGAATGCCCCATTTGTCAGAAGAAGGGGGCGAGGATGATGACCTCGAGGAGATTGAGCTGCCTGCATTTCACCAGCCACCAACTGAGAAGGTACAAATACACCAACAACGGGTGGATCTGGACCCCCGGCCCAGTCAGGAATGGCAGGAAGCTCAAAACCAGGCGCCGGCTGTCCGCCTCGTCAAGACCCTGGTGGAACAAGGTGCTGTAGGAATAGACCCTGCTGCTCCAGCTGAAGCCCAACGCTTGTGGAAGGAACGGAAACGGCTTTATCTACATCAAGGGAAGCTGTACCGTGAGCTGATCAACCCGAAGACCCATGAGAAAATTTGCCAGTTGGTTATTCCCCAAGCTGATGTGGCTACTGTTCTGCGGGCATACCATGATGGTGCCGGACACTTCGGGTGGAAGAAGCTGGAGATGCTGTTGAGAGAGCGGTTCTACTGGAGTGGGATGCGGGAGTCGGTAGAAGCCTGGTGCCGAGAGTGTGGTCCTTGCACGCTGAGAAGGAAGGCGAGGCCAGCCAGAGGGCACCCTTGCACCCAATCATCACACATCAACCGCTGGAGCTGGTCGCCCTAGACCATGTCAAGCTCACCCCCAGCAGAAGCGGGTACGCCTACGCGTTGACCATCGTAGACCACTATTCAAGATTCATGGTGGTTGTCCCCGTCAAGGACCTAACTGGACGAACTGCTGCTCGAGCGTTCCAAGCCTATTTCTGCCGCCCACATGGATATCCAGAAAAGGTGCTTACTGACCAAGGCCCGGCTTTTGAAGTGGAGGTGTTCCACGAGTTCTGCCAGTTGTACGGCTGTAAGAAGATCCGGACCACCCCTTACCATGCCCAGACCAACGGCATGTGTGAGAAGATGAACCACTTGGTCCTGGGACTCCTCAAGACGTTACCGCTGGAAGAGCGGAACCTGTGGCCGGAGAAGCTACCCGACTTGGTCGATATGTACAACAATATCCCGTCCAGCTCGACAAAGTGCACCCCAGCATACCTGATGAGGGCTCGTCCCGGCCGCCTGCCGGTGGACCTAGAGATAGGGTTGGAGCCCCCAGAAGCACTCCCTTCGACGGCTGAATGGGAAACTCGGCGGAGAGCACAATACCGGCAGATTCAGGAGTATGTGGAGAAGAATCTAAGTCGAAGTCGAGAACAGCACGAGCAGCGATTCAACCAGAAAGCGTCTGCGAGCCCTTTCCAGCCGGGAGATGTGGTGTTAAAACGGAAGAGGAAGACCCACAAGCTGGATGATCAATGGGAACCGATCCCATACGTCATACAACCCACAGGGTGGGAAGATGGGAAGGCCTACCAGATCAGTCGTGACCAAGGGGGCACTTTGGCCACCGTCTCCCGGGACCATCTGAAAAGGTGCCCACCAGCATTGAGGACAACGGCGGACGTACCAGTTCCTCCACCAGCGGAGAAGGCAAAAGAGGTGATCCACACTGTGATGGGTGACTTCCCAGCAGACTGGCCTACACAGAACGGCGCGGTGATTCTTCCAGTGATACTGTTCCCACAACCCGTGGATGAAGAAGTGGTGGAAGCGGTCGACCGTGAGCCAGAACCATTGCCAGTGCCCAGGGATGAACCTGTACCCAGCTCCCCTATGCCTCCGCCTGCCCCACACGATAGAAGGGAGGAGGAACCGGTTGTTCCCTCTGCCCCACTGCATAGCCCCACTGACACCGGGCCCCGAAGGTCCACCCGTCCCAACCTAGGTAGAGCCCCACTTAGGTACAGGGAGACTGTCCTTTAAAGAAGGGGGGTCAGGAAGTTTGTGTGAATTCTTGTTTAAAAGTTTGAAAAGTTTACCAATGATGAAAAATGATGATACCGAGTACTTTACCTGATTGTCTGCGTGATTTGCAACCGGCCGGAGCCGGCACCGTTGTCCCTGTGGGGACCGTTTAAAAAGTTTTGCATGGGAACTATCCATGGACAAGCCCGTGAACTTGCAGGGCAACCACAAACGTTAAGTGGCTTGTAAATAAGTTGTTTGCCGTTACCGTTTTCCGCAATGCCGCCTCCGGAGAGGCAGGTTGGAGGGAGGGCCCTCAGCGGAGCAGGCTGGGGCCCAGCCACCAAAGGAACCGGTGGCTACCCTCTGGAGGGGAAGGACAGATCCCGCTCGGGTGACTTGTGCTGGACTGTGGGTCAAGGGGTGCTGCCTGGGCTTTAGGGGCAGCATCAGGGCCAGGTTGCTTGGGTGGGAGAGAGCGGAAATCGTAACCGTAAACTGTTTGCAACGTTTAAGAAATGTGCCTCCCGTTAAGGGAAGATTCATTAAAAATGTATATATGTTACCGTTTACAATGTTATATTTTTCAGAAAAATAAAACCGGTGTTGGACGGGCAGCCCGCGGACGGTCTGCATTTTGCTAAGGGGGAATGTGACGCCCTGGGCAAGCCAGGGGTCACAGGTCATCACACCACCACACCCTACATCCCAGTCAGGAACACCAAAGCTAACCTAAAATCCTTGTTGCCTTCCTCCAGGGGCTGATGTTCACACCAGGGGGTGGGCCAGGCGGTTGGCTCCGCCCACCGAGGAGGACACAGCTCTGGAGGCGGGAGAAACCAGTCAGTCCAGTGAGGGACATGAAGGAGTAAACAACAGAGTTTAGCCCAGGCAGGGCTTGAGTGAGGAGTAAACAAGTAGAAGTGAAGGAAGTAAAGTGGTAAAGGAGGACAGCAAGAGTGGTGACAGGAAGGACAGAGAGTGGAAAGCCTGAAGTGAGTCCAGCTGTGTGCAGGACAGGTCAGCAAGGTCAGCAATGACGGTGACTGTCCAGAGGGGTGACTGTTCGGGAGTTCCTGGAAGGACCGCGGACGGGTAGTGACCCGGCGGTCTGGAGCAGCGTGCAAAGGACAGTCAGCACGAGGGCAGGGGCCTCTCGGACCCCGGCAAGGCTAGGAGTCGCCATAATTTGCCGAATCCGTCAGTGAAGGGGACGTAGATCCCCCAACAACCAAGTCCCGATTGAAGGCAACAGTCCAACCATTAAAGAGGAACACCGCCACCGCCAAGGCACCAGTTCCTCAGGGCCAGCGTCTGCGGGCAAAGTAGAGCTCCTCCGGTCCAGCTTGAAGCCGGGGAGCGGGTTACCGGTGGGGACCCATCGCTACCAACTTAGAAACATCAGGTGCAGGTCAGAGGGACATCACCGTCACCTACTGGGAGAGCAAGTGCAGCCGTCCGTGGGAACCGTCTTTCCAGCCGTGTGGTTTACCGTTAAACTGTGTCAACGTCTCAAGCTGAGTGAGTACCACAGTGCCGCAAGGCACAGCGCTGCCCCCGCGTCCCTGCGCCCAACAGGCCCTGCATCTCCCATCTCATCACCGGGCCCCGGGATCACCAACCCCTACCCACGGAGGGGCAACACAACACCTGGCTGCTCCGCATCACCATCCCGGGGATCCCCATATTGAGCAGCGGTGGTGAAATCACCACAACCGTGGGTGGTGTCACGGACAATAAACAATCCCCACACCCAACAAACCCCTTTCACTCACGGGCGAGGAGTGCCGCTCGAGAACCCCCGGGATCCGGCCTACAGCTCGAGCCACCACTGAGCAGCAACCGCCGGACCCGAGCAGAAGGGGTGAGCGTAGTGTGCTGACACCCTCCTCCTCGCCCGCGACACATATTTTTAACTTGTGTTCCTGCCCAATGGGAACATCTTTGATGGTCTGATACATTACATGTGAAATATCCAGTGCATAAAGTATAATTTCAAAAGTTTTGTCCCATGATTAAATGTTACACTCTCAAAACCAATTTCACAAAATTCATGAAAAAATGAATTTCTCACTTGTTATTGCAGTTTTATTCTTGTTATGGCGCCCACCTAGACTGAATGCAGGAAAAAGCTTCTGCTAGTACACAGTGTACAAGGTCTACTGAGCACGTGTGACCATAGACAATGGACACATTAGGTGGACAATCAGTGAGGGAATCCAGAGAACAGCCGGGAGCTCTAAACCATGTGTCTAACAGCAATATCTGGGCACATGAGAAGTGTTAGGTTTTACATCATGTATCAGAGAAGTGTAATATTTTATTGTACAACCCTTCAAATGTTTAGTACTTAAAAATAACACAACAAAATGCTGCACCACCTTGTCAATATCTCAAGTACCTTAACGTTTAAGAAATGACTAATTGGTAAATATCAGAAACCACCAGAATTGTCATGTTTACCTTCAATAGAGCTCCAGTCGATGTCCTGGTTTTCTGGCTTCTTCAGGGCAGGGTACTTATTAAACAAGTTTGCAATAAAAGCCAAGTTAAGTTTTGGATTTCCCCGTACAACATCTGTAGCTGTCACAAATTGGCGACAGCCCAGTCTGTCCGCTTGTACCAGCATGCACTCTGCTCTCTTTAAGTCTTCTTTCTCCTTGGATCAGAAAATAAGCATGTGACAAAGTCAGCACAGATGTATTAGAGGGGTATTCCTGCTCCACTCACTTTTTGCATTGGGAAGACAGGTCACATCTATTGATGCCTGCTTGCTAATACTTATCTATTAATGAATAAACAGCATTGTGGTTCAGTGGTTTTTGTGGGGTTTCTCCCGTTTCTTCTCATACTCTAAAGACATACTAATAGGGAATATGTTTGTCAGCCCCACTAGAGATCTCTTTAAAATGCTGTGGAACATGACAATGCTATATATGCATTGTTACGCATTGAAAGATATGGTGGTTGATGGTAGCTGCATTACTCCTAGCATGTGCCTCTTGCACTGGTGAACAGCAGAGAAGAGGTTAATCATGGCCTGGCTCTTCTCTGCTAGTTCAGGTTCTGAGGCAATGCCTGATGTGCACAGATGTATGATTAGCACTGCATAAGTAGTCAGCCAGAGCTTCTCAGTTTGAGGGTGGTTGGGCTGGAGAACTGAAGCAGTGTGTGGGTTGAGAAGGAAAACCAAACCCATATCTGAATGGACTGGTATATCCTGGACTCTTTGCTGGTCAAGCTGGTCTTTTTCCTTTGTATCTCTGCCATTGCGTACCAGAGCTGAATCCCTTCAGTATATTTTTTATATATATATATATATATATATATATATATATATATACTCAGTGTATATACAGTACAGACCAAAAGTTTGGGCACACCTTCTCATCTCCAGAACAACTATTAAGAGGAGACTTTGTGCAGCAGGCCTTCATGGTAAAATAACCGCTAGGAAACCACTGCTAAGTGCTAAGGACAGGCAACAAGCAGAAGAGACTTGTTTTGGCTAAAGAACACAAGGAATGGACATTAGACCAGTGGAAATCTGTGCTTTGGTCTGATGAGTCAAAATTGGAGATCTGTGGATCCAACCACCGTGGCTTTGTAGTAAAGGTGAACGGATGGACTCTACATGCCTGGTTCCCACCGTGAAGCATGGAGGAGGAGGTGTGATGGTGTGAGGTTGCTTTGCTGCTGACACTGTTGGGGATTTATTCAAAATTGAAGGCATACAGAACCAGCATGCTTACCACAGCATCTTGCAGCGGCATGCTATTCCATCCAGTTTGCGTTTAGTTGGACCATAATTTATTTTTCAACAGGACAATAACCCCAAACACACCTCCAGGCTGTGTAAGGGCTATTTGACCAAGAAGGAGAGTGATGGGGTGCTACGCCAGATGACCTGTCCTCCACAGTCACCAGACCTGAACCCAATCGAGATGGTGTGGGGTGAGCTGGACTGCAGAGTGAAGGCAAAAGGGCCAACAAGTGCTAAGCATCTCTGGGAACTCCTTCAAGACTGTTGGAAAACCATTTCCGGTGACTACCTCTTGAAGCTCATCAAGAGAATGCCAAGAGTGTGCAAAGCAGTAATCAAAGCAAAAGGTGGCTACTTTGAAGACCCTAGAATATAAGACATATTTTCAGTTGTTTCACACTTTTTTAAGTATTTCATTCCACATGTTAATAGTTTTGATGCCTTCAATGTGAATCTACAATTTTTAGAGTCATGAAAATAAAGAAAACTCTTTGAATGAGGAGGTGTGTCCAAACTTTTGGTCTCTACTGTATATGTATTTATCAAACCAATTAATTATAATATACTAGTAAGGTATATATACTGTGCAGGCATACATAGTAACAGTATGCTGTGGATGCCATATTGTTACATGATATAATGATTTTGGAAAATATCACTTACCCTCAGTCCAATCATATCAATGACTACAGCTGGAATTCCTTCTTCATCGCCTTTAGGAGCAACTTCATTAAGCAAATTGTAATAAGCTTTGGAGTCCTAAAAGATCAAGACAATAATGTTATGGCAATATTCCTACAGTATTTGTTCCTTTAACAATATCCCTTACACTAAATAAAGAATACAACTCGACACAATCAAAATTCATGCATAAACCAAAGCAGTATATACCGTAATAGATTGTTCTGCCCTTCACCCTTTCAGTATATGTCATTGCGCTAAGTAGAATAGTAAATGATGAGTATTCTAATAGCTAAAAAATGCCTTCTTTATCTGTTTTATCACTCATGATGAACAACAGTTCTTACCAATATATGAGGTAAAGGGCGCTTTACACACTACAATATATCTTACAATGTGTCGGCGGGGTCACGTCGTAAGTGACGCTCATCCGGCATCGTAAGGTACATTGTAGCATGTAACAGCTACGTGCGATTGCGATTGAATGGTAAAACGTTCATCGCACGCACGTCGTTCAATTCCTAAAAACTGAACGTCAGGTTGTTCATCGTACCCGGGGTAGCACACATCGCAGTGTGTGACACCCCGGGAACGATGAACAGATCTTACCTATGTCCTGCGGCTCTCGCAGAAGGAAGGAAGGAGGTGGGCGGGATGTTTACGTCCCGCTCATCTCCGCCCCTCCGCTTCTATTGGCCGGCTGCCGCGTGACATCGATGTGACGCTGAACGTCCCTCCCAATCCAGGAAGTGGATGTTCACCGCCCACATCAAGGTCGTATGGACGGGTAAGTACGTGTAACGGGGGTTATTCGTTTGTGCGACACGTTCAACAAATTGAACGTGCCGCACATATGATGGGGGCGGGTACGATCGCATACGATATCGTATGCTGGATCGTAAGGTGTAAAGCAGGCTTTACACACAAGGAGAGATCTGTCACTTTAGAGGAGCAGGGGGGAGAAGCCGCTGGAGACCCGTCTATCCAACTAGTCTCCCCTATTTAAAGTATGGAGTATCTCTGGAGCGGGATCGTTTCACAGTATGACATACATGGCTGAAATCGCACATTATGTACACTATCATATTTGATTGAAATGTGAAATACAGCTTTTATTTTACTTTCAGAGATTTCCTAAAATACGTTTTGGTTTATACAGTATTTTGCACAGCTGTATTCTCTTGTAAGTATTTGCTGCATTGTTGCCAACCATCCAGAAATTCCTGGACAGGCTGTAAAATAGTGCGCTGCTTTTCCCTGTCCGTATTAAAAGTTGATGCATTGTGATTTTTTGGGAATCTGGAAAAATTTGCACAGATTATTCTAATTTTACAGAGCATAGTGATTGCAGGTAATGTCTTCTTATCAGAATAATGGGCTGGAGACATGTGTCATCCAATATGTTATTGATTTATCATGGCTTTCTAATATGTCAGCAAAAAAATATATAGTTTGATTGTAGTAAGTCGTCCAGAAAAAAGGTATTTACCACTGCATTATTGCAAAAAAGTGAACGGAAGCCTCACATTTCACCTTTTGCATAGAAAATGATGACACTTTCACCTACATTCGCAGCATATATTCTTGGGCTCTCAATTTACTCTGCAATTATGTTTTGCAGAAGGTGAATGAGAGCTCTTAAGATTTCATGCACTTTGCTGCAACTGTAAAATTCAAGCCAATACGTAGTGGAAAATCCTTTTTTTTTTTTTTTTTTTGTTTTTGCACCTTGGGAACTTAGGCTTAGAGAGAAAAGGAGCTAGTGGAATTTCCAGTGGCTATTCAACTACCTCAAATATTATCCCGGGGTCTTGTCTTTTGGGGGGAAGGTGGGGTGAGAATAGGACCACAGAAACTACTTGACAATGTAGTTAAAAACCATTTGGCATCATTCTGAGCTCAAACACTGGGCCATAAAGTAGGCTTGTGATGGTGGAAAATGGTGGGTTGTGTATAATTTTGTGTAGGTTTGTATTTTAGGCGTGGTGCTCTGTCCATTCTGTGTATTCCTTGTGTGTACATTGTCCTGTTTGCAAGTTAATTACCCCCTGCCAGGCTTTTGTCCCTAAGTCCGGGGGAGGGGGGCCTGGGATCCACCTAAACTCTCTCTTACTGGGTGGGGGGGAGTAAGATTGATCCTCTGAGGGAGAAGCTGACACTCCAGAGAGACTATGAGAAACCCGATTTCCCTGGAAAAGGACTGCTGGAGGATTGTGACTAACCTCCTGGGACATTTATGACAATACTAGACTATTTTACCCTCTGTGTGGTGGATTATTTTTATGGGACTTCTGACTTGCTAGGAATAAATGTTCTTTGGATTGTTCAATCATCTCTCGCTCTGTTGATTGTGTGATATGGGAGAAGGACCCGTGACAAGGCTCTACAGCTATTATATCTCTGTACAGTGCTCGGTATATCCGGCTCTTCACTAATCTCTATGATCAGTGGAGAGCAGGAAATGAAAGCTGATCATGATTAGGTTGAGTTAGGCTAGTTAGATTACCAGATTACTGTCAGGATGATGCTGGACGTTAAGTCCCTCTTTGATTGTAGCTCTGACAGCTTGACAATGCTTCGCACGAATTGCATTTCTTCAAAAAAAGCCCTTCCATAACTTACATACAGAACATACCTTTATATCTGAACTGAAGTTATTAATTTTGCCACATCCCGCGTTCTCCAGATGGTAGTTAGCCCACCTCAGGAGTAGCTCTTCTGGGGAAAGCTTCATGAGATCTTCTAAGCTCTCTCCATCCCGCAACAAGGCTATTAAAGCTGTACAAAACAGGGAAGATTTTTAGATTATGGTAGAATGAAAATTTTCTAAATCACATAAACTGACCATACACAGGAGAAAAGTTAGCTGAGATCACTTATACCAACAAGATGGGCTGACCATCTGATATGTAGACTTTCAAGTGTAGAGGTACATCGTGCAATGGATTTAACCCCTTCACCACCCAGCGATTTTCTGTTTTGCTTTTTGTTTTTTCCCTCCCTTCTTCCAAGAGCCATTTTTCCGTCAATATACAGTGGTACCTTGCTTAACGAGAACAATCCATTCTGGGACTGTGCTTGTTAATCAAGGTACTCGTTCAGCAAAGCAAGATTTCCCATAGGAAATCATTGCAATGCTGACGATCCGTTCCACAACTTCTAAAATGTCCCATCCTGGTCCCCTGTTCTATCATTCCATACATGCACAAACACACACAAACACACACAAACACACACAAACACACACAAACTCACACAAACACACACAAACTCACACAAACACACACAAACTCACACAAACAAACATGCACGCACGCACGCACGCACGCACACGTACATATTATATCCTCACCTTACCTTCCGTTCCATCGCCGGTCTGCTGGGACTTGCTGTTCTCTGGTACGGGGCCGTGCTGTGTAACGCGTTACCATAACAACGAGGCAGGAAGTTCCCGGCCAGAGCGCTGACGTCAAAGGCAGAGCTGCTTGCCTCTGATTGGCCAGCGCCCTGCCTTTCATTAGCGGTGACAGGAAGTTCCTCCCTCGTCGCTATGGATGCAGATACACAGCGTGGACTGGAGCGGCGCGGCGCACTACAGCACCCAGGAGGCCGGCGATGAAATGAAAGGTAAACATATTATGTTATATTATATGCTCAATTTACCCTCCGTTCCATCGCAGGCCTCCTGGGTCTTGTAGTTCGCCGCGAGGACGCCGCGATGTACCCGGGAACTACAAGAACCATCAGACCAGCGGTGGAACGGAAGGTAAGGTGAGCATAATACTGTATGTGCGTGCGTGTGTGTGTGTTTGTGCGTGCATGTGTGTGTTTGTGTGGACTGCAAGTGCGGGTCAGAGTGTGGTGGATGGACGAAACCGGAAGTGTGTGCGGTCAGAATTTCGCTCGTACAGCAAAGCTTTCTCGTAAAGCGGGTTACAAATTTACAGAAAGCTTTGCTTGTTAAGCGAAATTCTCGTTAAGAGGGTTACTCGTTAAGCGAGGTACCACTGTATCAATATAAGGGCTTGTTTTTGGCAGGGTGAGTTGTACATTTGAATTACACCATTCATTCTACCACTTATTGTGTTGAAAAATGGGAGAAAAAAATCCCAAGTGCAGTGAAATTGCAAAAAAGAAAGTGCAATTGTACGACTGGTTCGAGGGTTTTTTTA
Source organism: Anomaloglossus baeobatrachus (assembly GCF_048569485.1). Classification (NCBI taxonomy): domain Eukaryota; kingdom Metazoa; phylum Chordata; class Amphibia; order Anura; family Aromobatidae; genus Anomaloglossus; species Anomaloglossus baeobatrachus. The sequence continues at coordinate 630,913,015 of NC_134354.1, forward strand.
TTTACCATGTTCACTATATGGTAAAACTGACCTGGTATTATGATTTCCAATTTCAATATGAGTTTGTAGATACCAAACATCTTTTATCTAAGTGGTGAAAAAAATTCAGAAATGTATATATAAAAAAAAAGAATTGCGCTTTTGTCGCCATTTTCCGAGACCCATAGCATTATCATTTTTCGGGATCTGGGGCTCAGTGACGCCTTATTTTTTGAGTCATGAACTAACAATTTTAATTACTTTTCGGTAGATGTGATGTTTTGATAGGCTTCTCTTATTGCATTTCAATGCAATGTTGTGGCAGCTAAGTTATACTGGCATTCTGATTTTTTTTTTTTCTTGCTATGACCTTTACCGATCAGAATGATTGATTTTATATTTTGATAGATCAGGATTCTCTACAAGATATTAAAAGAAAGATTTTATTTATCTTAAAGTTACTTTGTCCAATTACCTGTGAGCCCCTGAAATGAGGAGCCTTTGTAGAAAAATGGTTACAATTCTTAATTGTTTCAGAGGAAATTCTTATTCAACCCCTTTTATTAAACCTAAAAGTCTGCACTTCAATTGCATCTCGGTTGTTTCATTTTAAATTAAAAAAATAGTGGCATGCAGAGCCCAAATCATGAAGATTCAGAGCTGTCCAAATATTTCGAAATCTAATTGTACCTGTTTAAAGGGAATGTGTCACCAGATTTTTGCCACATAATCTGAGAGCAGTATAACATAGGGGCAGAGATCCTGATTCCAGCGATGTGTCACTTACTGGGCTGCTTAGTGTAGTTTTTATAAAATCACTGTGTAATCAGCAGTAGATTGTCATTAAAGGTCTATTTGGCTTGCTGCCAGGTAGTCCACCATATTCATGAGCTCTGTATAACTGCTAGATCTGCAGTAGAGGAAACATTGATTTTATCAAAATGACAGCAAACAGCCTAGTAAGTGACACAACACTGGAATCAGAATCTCTGTCTCTACATTTTGCTGCTCTCATCTGGGGGAGCAAAAACCTGATGACAGATTCCCTTTAAGTATAATTGTATATGGTGGTGTTCGGAGTAATCTCATGTGTACAGCAGCTAAACAGTATGAAATAAACAATATTCAACTTTGATGAAAGAGCAAACTAAAAACTTTACGTTTAGTAAAAACGGTCTATTCCATATAATCACAATGACATTAACATGATCATAACTTAATTTAATCTATTTTCATGACCAGAACTCAGAATTTTTTGCACCTTCATTCCTGCTCAGCTCAATGTCTGCAAACAGCCCAATCTTGATAACTTGCCACAGAAGTCCCAGCACCAAGTAGGGCTTCCCTTCCTTTAAATCTTCTGCACCAATGTTGACCACGTGACACCCAATGGCTGATGCTGAATTCAAAGCTAAATTTAAATTTTCCTAAAACACAAAATATAAACACAAAATAGTAAATATTTATTTAAATTCACCATAAATTTTTAAAGGGTTTGTACCAAGTATAGAAGTTATCCCCAATACCAACCTATCCCAAGAACAGAGCTCTGAAGAGTCTGAAACAAAGTGTAAATAAAAAATACATAGTAGTATGTATATACAGTATTACAGTGCCTTGCGAAAGTATTCGGCCCCTTTGAATTTTTCAACCTTTTCCCACATTTCAGGCTTCAAACATAAAGATAACAATTTTAATGTTATGGTGAAGAATCAACAACAAGTGGGACACAATTGTGAAGTTGAACGAAATGTATTGTTTATTTTAAACTTTTATAAAAAATAATAAACTGAAAATTGTGGCGTGCAATATTATTCGTCCCCTTTAAGTTAATACTTTGTAGCGCCACCTTTTGCTGCGATTACAGCTGCAAGTCGCTTGGGGAATGTCTCTATCAGTTTTGCACATCGAGAGGCTGAAATTCTTGCCCATTCTTCCTTTGCAAACAGCTGGAGTTGAGTGAGGTTGGATGGAGAGCGTTTGTGAACAGCAGTTTTCACCTCTTACCACAGATTCTCGATTGGATTCAGATCTGGACTTTGACTTGGCATTCTAACACCTAAATGGTTCACAATATTTATTTGTGAACCATTCCATTTGTAGATTTTGCTTTATGTTTGGGATCATTGTCTTGTTGGAAGACAAATCTCCGTCCCAGTCTCAGGTCTTTTGCAGACTCCAACAGGTTTTCTTCAAGAATGGTCCTGTATTTGGCTCCATCCATCTTCCCATCAATTTTAACCATCTTCCCTATTCCTGCTGAAGAAAAGCAGGCCCAAACCATGATGCTGCCACCACCATGTTTGACAGTGGGGATGATGTGTTCAGGGTGATGAGCTGTATTGCTTTTACGCCAAACATATCGTTTGGCATTGTGCTCAAATACTTCGATTTTGGTTTCATCTGACCAGAGCACCTTCTTCCACATGCTTGTGTGTCTCCCAGGTGGCTTGTGGCAAACTTTAAACAACACTTTTTATGGATATCTTTGAGAAATGGCTTTCTTCTTGCCACTCTGCCATAAAGGCCAGATTTGTGCAGTGTACAACTGATTGTTGTCCTATGGACAGACTCTCCCACCTCAGCTGTAGATCTCTGCAGTTCATCCAGAGTGATCATGGGCCTCTTGGCTGCATCTCTGATCAGTCTTCTCCTTGTTTGAGATGAACTTTTTAAGGGACGGCCGGGTCTTGGTAGGTTTGCAGTGGTATGATACTCCTTCCATTTCAATATGATCGCTTGCACAGTGCTTCTTGGGATGTTTAAAGTTTTGTAAATCTTTTTGTAACCAAATGCAGCTTTAAACTTCTCCACAACAGTATCATGGACCTGCCTGTTGTGTTTCTTCTTCTTCATGATGCTATCTGCGCTTTAAACAGAACACTGAGACTATCACAGGGCAGGTGCATTTATACGGAGACTTGATTACACACAGGTGGCTTATATTTATCATCATCAGTCATTCAGGACAACTTTGGATCATTCAGAAATCCTCAATGAACTTCTGGAGTGAGTTTGCTGCACTGAAAGTAAAGGGGATGAATAATATTGCACACCCCAATTTTCAGTTTATTCTTTTTTACAAAAGTTTAAAATAAATTTCGTTCAACTTCACAATTGTGTCCCACTTGTTGTTGATTCTTCACCATAACATTAAAATTTTTATCTTTATGTTTGAAGCCTGAAATGTGGGAGAAGGTTGAAAAACTCAAGGGGGCCGAATACTTTCGCAAGGCACTGTATAATGTACCTTAAACATATACATACTACTTGACTCTGCTATTCTCTACCGATGAGAAGTAAATTGTAAGCTCTGTATCAATAAAGGGTAATGATCAATTAGAAAGTTTACCGTAATCTAAAATCAGTATGTGACAAGAAAAAAACTGAACCTCGCAGGTGAACTCTGGTGCCTGAACCACGGACAGCACAAATCAGGGACAAGCTTTCTAATCATAGATATCTATGTTCTACTGTGAAATGCTGTGACTTATCAAATATTGTTTCAGAAGGAGGCAGAAACTGAGAGATTACACAATCTGCAGTTAGGGCACCAGGCCACAATTCATGCTGACCATGTTTCGGTTACCTTTAAAGAGGTTGCCTATATTTCTATATCTACAGAAGTAATAGATAGAGATTATTTACTCCTCACCCCGTCTAGAAATCAGAGAGGAGGGTGAATACAGCGAACAGCTCTTTCTCTGATGCAAAGGAAGTATTCAAAGTAAAGGTCTTTTGTTTAAAACATGAAACACCAAGAAGAGACAAAAGCCGCATATGACAAAAAGCAATAAAACACATCTATATATATAATTGCCTTATTCTGTCTGTCTGTCTGTCTGTCTTGCTCCAAAATTGTGTCCTTATGGTGACACAAAGCTGATTGGCCGCTGGGCTCGCCATGGCCCCGCCCCCCGCACGGATTGGCCGCTCGCCCAGGCAACTCGCCCACGCCCCGCCCCCCTCACGCAATGCACGCTCACTCTGGCCCCACCCCCCGCACGCATTCCCCGAACCGACCGACACGGAGCCACGACTCCCAGGTGAGTACTGTACCCCCGGGAGCCCACATCAGCGTACGCCACCAACCCAGCCGACACATACCCTTGCATTGCTGGGGTTGCCGCCGTATGTTGGTGTGGGCTCCCGTGCGAGCGGGGGACGGGATATGCTGGTAACCATGGTAGCATAGTTACCAGCGCATCAAGGTCCTGCAGCGGCGGAACATACACACACGCACGCACACACACACACATCAGATTACACTCACTCTCACACACACCTCACACACACATCACATCGCATCCACACACTCACAACATCCTGGGATATCGCTTGCTTCTCGGCGGCGATACTGTGCAGTGAACTTCCAGGACCTGCCGGAGGATCACATGGCCAGAGGCATGTGGTATCTCCGGATGTTGTGAGTGTGAGCGCGTATGTGCAATATCGTCAATGTGTGTGTGCGTGAGTGTATGCGATCGGGTGTGTGTGAGTGTATGCGATCGGGTGTGTGTGAGTGTATGCGATCGGGTGTGTGTGAGTGTATGCGATCGGGTGTGTGTGAGTGTATGCGATCGTGTGTGTGTGGGTGTGTGCATGCAATCGGATTTGTGTCGGCAGAGGAGCACGGCGTGCTGGAGGAGGCTGGGAGGAGAGAGGCTGATTCTGGGGAAGGCTGGGAGGGGGAGGCTGAGAGAAGAGAGGCTGATGCTGGGGGAGGCTGAGGCTAGGGTAGGCTGGGAGGAGAGAGGCTGATGCTGGGGACAGAAAAGGCTGATGCTGGGAGGAGAGAGGCTGATGCTGGGAGAAGAGAGGCTGATGCTGGGAGGAGAGAGGCTGATGCTGCAGGCAGAGAGGCTGATGCTGGGAGGAGAGAGGCTGATCCTGGGGAAGGCTGGGAGGGGGAGGCTGAGAGAAGAGAGGCTGATGCTGGGGGAGGCTGAGGCTGGGGTAAGCTGGGAGGAGAGAGGCTGATGCTAGGGATAGAAAAGGCTGATGCTGGGAGGAGAGAGGCTGATGCTGGGAGGAGAGAGGCTGATGCTGGGAGGAGAGAGGCTGATGCTGCAGGCAGAGAGGCTGATGCTGCGGGCAGAGAGGCTGCTGCTGCGGGCAGAGAGGCTGATGCTGCGGGCAGAGAGGCTGATGCAGCATGGGGGATGGAGCACGATGGGGGGTGCGCAGCATGGGGGATGGAGCACGTTTGGGAGTGCGCAGCATGGCGGATGGACCACGTTTGGGAGTGCGCAGCATGGGGGATGGAGCACGTTTGGGAGTGCACAGCATGGCGGATGGACCACGTTTGGGAGTGCGCAGCATGGCGGATGGAGCACGTTTGGGAGTGCGCAGCATGGCGGATGGAGCACGTTTGGGAGTGCGCAGCATGGCGGATGGAGCACGTTTGGGAGTGCGCAGCATGGCGGATGGAGCACGTTTGGGAGTGCGCAGCATGGCGGATGGAGCACGATGGGGAGTGCGCAGCATGGCGGATGGAGCACGTTTGGGAGTGCGCAGCATGGCGGATGGAGCACGTTTGGGAGTGCGCAGCATGGCGTATGGACCACGTTTGGGAGTGCGCAGCATGGGGGATGCAGCACGATGGGGAGTGCGCAGTATGGCGGATGGAGCACGTTTGGGAGTGCGCAGCATGGCGTATGGACCACGTTTGGGAGTGCGCAGCATGGCGGATGGAGCACGTTTGGGAGTGCGCAGCATGGCGGATGGAGCACGATGGGGAGTGCGCAGCATGGGGGATGGAGCACGATGGGGGGTGCGCAGCATGGCGGATGGAGCACGATGGGAGGTGCACACCTCCCCCCAACACACACACACACACACACACATGCGCACTGCACAACACACACACACACTGGGAACCACAAACACCGCCCTACACAGACACCCACACACACAGACAACGCTGCACACACACAACACCCAACACACAAACACCGCGACATACATAAATATACGCACATACCGCACAACACACACATTGCACAAAACATACCTCCCCCCAAAACACACCACACACACACAAACCGTGCAACACACACACACAACGCTACAGACACACAGCGCTCCACAAACAACGCAACACACGCAACATACATACAACACCGCTCTCACCCCCGCCACACCCAGACAACACCCAGAACATGTACAGCGCCCTACACAAACACTTGGTAACTACACACAACAACATCTATATATATAACAAAAATCATACATGAACTACACAATACGTAAATTCTAGAATACCCGATGCGTAGAATCGGGCCACCTTCTAGTGTAAAATAAACTCACAAAAAAAGAGTAAATTAGCTAATTGGTTCAGAAATGCTGCAGAATAACTTTGACGTTAAGAAAATCTTTCAGTAGGTTTTTACTACCCCATTTGAGAGCAGCATGATTTAGAGACCCTGATTCTAGTAATGTTTCACTTACTGGGCTGCTTGGTGCAATTTTGATAAAATCGCTGTTTTATATGCTGCAGTTCTACCAGTTCTTTGAGCCATTTATATCTCACTCCCGATTAGCAGTTTTCTGTGTACATTGTGCATATGTAAAACTGCGGTCACATCAGCGGTATTTTGCCGCAAGGCCGGATCCGGTAAAAATGCGTTTCAGCTCCATTCATTTCCTTTGTAATCGCGGCAACATGTGGTTGCGTGCGTCGCATGCAACCGCATGTGACCGCATCCCGCCACGACTCCATTGGAGGTGAATTGAGCTGAAATGCATTTGTACCGGATCCGGCCCTGCGGCAAGATACCGCTTATGTGAGCGGCGCCTAAGGGGGTGTAAAGCTCGGCCGCCCCAGTCCTGCAAACCACCATGTAGTCATGTAAAGTGTAATGATTGAGTTTGATGTTATGGTGTAGAGTGTTTAAATGGTCACTAAGTGGCCACATTGGGATAACTGCTTCCCTAATACTCTTGGGCTAGGGAGAGTTAATGACAGGGAGGAGTTTAGCTAGTAAAATGGGTAGTAAGAGAGGAAGTAGCAGGAGAGTCCTTGTGGGAAAGGAACAAGTCACATCTGTGAGAGATGTGATGAGAGGAAAACTCCATTAACTATAATTTGGTACACCTTCTTGGTCAAATATGGGCACTGGACATGCAGGGTCCTAGAGAGGAGAGGACTGTTCTAACTGCGTTCCAAGGTGTGGGCCAAGTCTGTGCAGCCCCTGTGGATACCCAACAAACCCCCTCAATCAGTGGACGGTCAGTGGGCTCTTAAGAGAAGAGTAGGTCCTGACGAAATCGGGCAGATGATTGCTGTCAAAGAAGGCCCCGTCAACAGCTACCAGCTAAATCCTTGTGGATTAGACAAGGGGTGACCGGAAGGACTGTTTGATCCTGCTTTGAACATTGAAGATGAGTGAGGGGATGAGGGGCTCGGAAGCTCTACCGGAAGCCGGGGTACCAGGGAAGTGGTTGGCCTGCAAAGTAAACGTAATACTGGTTGCTATTGGTAACTCCTTCGGGGAACAAGAGCGTGCGGTCAGAATGCTAAAGACAAGAGAATGTGTGACCAATGTAACATTGAAGCAAAGTGGCCGTAGTGTACCTGCTCTGCAATTATCTGACAAGACCAGTAAAGAATTGTTTGTTATTGAAAAGAACTCATTGTCTGAGCGGTGCCTGAAAATACTGGGACATGCTGCAGTTGGCAGCCTGGAAGTAGTCCAGAAGACCGGGACCGCCAGGGCCTCTGGACCACCAGTAAGTACTACGCACCACATGTTCCAAAAAATATGTCCCCATTCACAGTGGTGCTGAACGGGGTTCGGAACGACACTATGAGGCTGCGCAGCAGCCGGGATTCGTCCCCTCCTGCGACTACAATTGCCCCGTGCCACCCCTACACATAACCAGAAAGCTGACAATCAGTGGTGAGGGCCACAACATTGAATGCAAGCAGGAGAGGTGTACTTCCATTTTACCTGGATAGTGAAAGGAGTTAGCTTCTTTTTGTTGATGGCTCTTTCATCAATTGTGTCTGGAACTGAGAGGTTGATCATTTTGCTTAAAAAAAAAAAAAATATTACCTTAGAATGTTTTGTACCAAGCATGAGAAACGACCTAGAAATCTATGATTGACACATAGGGGTACTTTGCACGTTGCGACATCGCTACAGCGATATCGTCGGGGTCAAATCGAAAGTGACGCACATCCGGCGCCGGTAACGACGTCGCAACGTGTAAAGCCTAGATGCGCCGATAAACAATCGCAAAAGCGTCGTAAATCGGTGATCTGTGTAGCGTCGGACATTTTCATAATGTCGCACCAATAGGAAATACGATGTTGTTCCTCGTTTCTGTGGCAGCACACATCGCTGTGTGTGAAGCCGCAGGAGTGATGAACATCTCCTTACCTGCCTCCACCGCCAATGCGGAAGGAAGGAGGTGGGCGGGATGTTTACGTCCCGCTCATCTCCGCCCCTCCGCTTCTATTGACCACCTGCCGTGTGACGATGTTGTGACGCCGCACGACTCCCCCCCCCCTTAGGAAGGAGGCGGGTCGCCGACCAGAGGGACGCCGCAGGGCAGGTAAGTGCGTGTGAAGCTGCCGTAGCGATAATGTTCGCTACGGCAGCTATCACAAGATATCGCATGTGCGACGGGGCGGGTACTATCGTGCTCAGCATCGCAAGCATCGGCTAGCGATGTCGCAGCATGCAAAGTACCCCATACACCCCCTTATAGAGTACTATCAATATTATATATAGTATAAATTTATATATACAGGTCATGCACCTCTCTGTTCATGAGATATGGCCTTCTATTCCCTGTATATAAATTTAGTCATTGTATCCCACTTATTTGTCACATGTATCATATGGCTGTGGTGACCAGCATCTCAATGGTAGTCTTCTTAAACACCACAGCCAGTTGCTAAACAGACCAGAGATATATATATGCAAGAAGATGTATCCGGAACAGAGAGGCAAAGGAACAAACGATACACAATATCAGATTTAGGAGAACAGCAGCCTTTAGACCATATAAAACTACATAATCATGGCAAATTACAGGTCCTTTTTTAGAGGTGTTGTCCCATCAGAGAAAACCCTTTTCAAAATGACTGTCTAATATTGACAGGCGCTCCTCCAACCTCCAGCAAACAGTTCATTTTGCCTTGAAAATGCACTGCCACGTAGCCATTTATAAGGCATTGCAGGGGAAATGTGATACTCCCTCATGGGGCAAGTGAACAGGGGCAGTTATTCATTTAATTCAAACAATATACAAACATGAAAAAATGAACATTGGATTGTCCTTCTGTGGCGCCCTGGACAAGCCAGGGGCCACAGAGCACAACATCAACACACCCCACACTCCCAGCAGGCACACCGAAGTCAGACATAAAACCCTTGTTGCCTTCCTCCAGGGGCTGATGTTCACACCAGGGGGTGGGCCAGGCGGTTGGTCCCGCCCACCGAGGAGTTCACAGTCCTGGAGGCGGGAAAACAAAGAGTTTAGTTTTGGAGGTGAAGGTGGAAGGAAGAGAAGTAGTAGTGGAGCAACTAACTGACGGCGTCCGGGTGTGTGGCCCGGGCGGTACAGCAAGGTTGGCAGACGGTGGTGACCGTCTGCAGGAGTGGCTGATTGGAGTCTACCGTAAGGACCGTGAACGGGCGGTGGCCCGGCGGTACCGGACCGGTACGCAAATAGAAGCCAGCACCATCTGGCAGGGGCTTACGGACCCCGGCAAGGCTAGGAGTCGCCGTGAATTTGCCAAATTCGTTAGTGAAGGGAACCTCCTGGGTTTCCCAACAGCCAAGTCCCGACAGAAGGCAACAGTCCAACCAAAGTGAGGGAGACACCGCCACCGCCAAGGCAACCGTTTCTCAGGGCCAGAGCCTGCGGGCAAAAGGGGCTCCTCCGGCTCATATCCAAGCTGGGGAGCGGGTTACCGGTGGGAACCCATCGGAACCATCTACCGTATCTAGGTGCAGGGAAAGGCAGTCACCATCAACCTGCCGGGAGAAAACAACACCGCAGCCGTCTGTGGGACCCCTTCATCCAGCCGTGAGTTTTACCGAGAACTGTGTCCTCATCATTGGCTGAGTGAGTACCACCGTGCCATGCGGCACAGCGCTGCCCCCGCGACCCTGCACCTCGCCAGGCTCCGTAACCCGCCTGCCATCCATCCCTACCCCATCATCGGGCCCCAGGACAACCAACCCCCTACCCACGGAGGGGAGAACTAACAACCAAGCTGCTCCCTGTCACCGCTCCCGGGATCCCCGTCTAGAGCAGCGGTGGTGTCACCAATATCACCACAACCGTGGGTGGCGTCGCAGACAATAATCAAAACCCCCACCATCAAAATCCCCTTTTCACTCATGGGCGAGGAGCGCCGCTCGAGTCCCCGGGATCCGGACCACCGCTTGAGCCACCACCGAGCAGCAGCGGCAGCAGCAGCAGCGGCCGGACCCGAGCAGTGGGAGAGCGCAGCGTCCCCTCCTCCGCCCGCGACACTTCTATTATTCCACACTGATCGTGCCAGTAAATGAATACTTTGATGTTTAGCATGTGCTGAATGCTAGGGCCATGACTGCACCATTTTGCACTGGTTTCATTTATAAGCTCTAATGTATACAGGACTAGAGAAAACAAAAATACCTACCAGAGGACAATCCCATCACCCACCGCTTTGAACAGGTCATCTGTGTCTGGGTTCATGGGAATGACATGTTTGCAGTCTGGATCTTTCTCTAATGCTTTGTTAACCCAGTTCACAAAAGCATATTTTTCTTCTTCTGTAATAGGGAAAAAAAACAAAGATATAAAGTATATTACTATTTGTACTCCAAAAAATTGTTTAAAAGAACTGAAGTCCTCAGTGGTTGATACCTTTTAATGGCTAACTTAAAAGATGGTAATAATTGCAAGCTTTCGAGACTACTCAGGTCTCTTCATCAGGCTCAGTATAACACAAAATCTGAATAGTCACATATTTATACACAACTTAAAAAGATATTCCGATGTTTTATTAAAAAAAGCTTCTCCTCCTATATTCACTACCTCTTCAGTGCTTTTCTAAATCAAGAATTGGAGTTCTCTACCCACTACACCAGGCCTGGGCACAGTGTGGCCTACAGACCACATGTAGCCCCTTTTGGAGTCCTCTACCCGCTACATCAGGCCTGGGCACAGTGTGGCCTACAGACCACATGTAGCCCTTTAGTTGTTCCTGTTTGGTCCGCAAACCACAACAGCCAAAGAGATGGAAACAATGAACCACGCAACCGCCCTATTCCTGGCATCTCAATTTCCTGGGATTCTAGTGAATATAATGATGGAACAAGGATCCGTCAGCTCCCTCTTCCAGCAGTGAGCCTGGGCGCCTGAGAGCACAGCAGCAATGGCATCACTACATCACGCCTGCTGTGTGGCTGCTCAGTACAGAGAGGAGCAGCAGTAAAACAGGGTTTGGTGAGTAGATTTATTTCTTTTCAAATTATCAGTACTTGTGGAAAACTGTGAGGGCCTCGTACTGCATGGGGGGGCTATGGGGACATCATACTGTGTGGGGATCTGTGTTGGGAAATCACACTGCGCCAGGGGCTCTGTGGAGGATATCATACCACGTGAGGGGCATCATAATGCGCGTGGGACTTTGTGGGGACATCTTACTGTGTTGGGGGCTGTGGGGGACATCATAGTGTGCGAGGGGCTTTTTAGGGACATCATACTGTTTGAGGGCTTTGTCGGAACATGATACTATGTGGGGAGCTTTGTGGGTATATCATATTTTGTGTGGAGAGCTATATGAGGACATGATGGACAATATGGTGGCTCAGTGGTTATCACAGGGATTCTAGCTTCAACTGCCATTAAAGGCAACATCTGCAAGGCGTTTGTATGTTCTCCTTGTGTTTGTGTGGGTTTTCTCCAGGTACTCTGGTTTACTCCAAACATAAAATTATGGATACAAATTTAAATTATTACTCCCAATGTAAACAGTGTCTGTAAAGAGCTGTGGAAAGAAATTTCATTATATATGCAAGTAAAATATATACAGTAAATAGAGAGACTTTGAAAGGATGTAATACTGCTTGAGGAAGGCTCGTGTGGTCATTTTAGGGCCGTTTCACACATCCGGCATTTCGTCGGATTGCAGGATCCGGCACACTCCAGTACAGTATTAATACTGTACACTGTCATCGCGGCAAGCTACGGTCACATGACAGCATGTGACCGGAGGTTGCCGCAATGCCGTTGTACTGTATTCCACTGTACTGGAGTGCGCCGTATCCGGCAATCCGGTGAGATGCCAGATATGTGAAATGGGCCTTAGTCATCCAGTTAGGGTTGCTTCAGTTTGCGCAGGGGACTTTAGGAACTGCGCAGCTTGGAACTCTAGCCTGTACAAAAATCGGTGGGCCAGGTGTATTAGTATTGAGTTACACCATCTTTTATATTTGCCACGTGTGCGGTACTGTGTACATAACAAGGGAAATCTTGATCCTGGAACAAAGGTTTTTTAGTATATAATTTTTAAACATTATAAAAAGCAGTAAATACTATTATTATTATTATTATTGTTATAGCACCATTTATTCCATGGCGTTTTACATGTGAAAAGGGTACACATAATAAACAACAAGTGCACAGACATGTACACGAGGGATCATAGTAAACAGATATGGTTTAAATTAGACACTACTCTTAAGTATACATTTTTCAATAAGCCCTATTGTATGTACTAGCAGTAGCTGAAAGTCAACATACTTAAATCTGCTGACTATTAAGTGATAAAAATTAATCTAAAACAACACCAATAATAATAATAATAAGCAAAATTAAGCTCGGCCTGTTAGTTCAGTACCTTACAAGTGTCACATGGTGTTTGGCTCTAAATTCGCTGAGTGTCATGGTGGCATCAGACGCTGTTCAGACCAAGGCCATGTGCGCACGTTGAGTTTTTTTCTGCATTTTGGTTGCATTTACAACTGCACTGTGTCATTGACAAAATGCATGCGTTGTGCTTCTCCAGCAAAGTCTATGCGAATCATGCAAAATCCGTGCGCACGATGCTTTTTGAAACGCAGCGTTTTGATTATCAAAAATTTGGCAAAATCTCTGTGTTTAGAAAAGCAGCATGTCAATTCTTTTTTCCGTTTTGGCAGCGTTCTACACCAATTGAAATCAATGAGTTGTACTGCCAAAATGTTAAGCAGTGCGTTTACACTGCATTATTGTTGCGATCCGCATGTTTTTTTTGACATAATAAATGCAGGTCTTTCGTCTATCTCTCTCTGTCGGTCGGTCTGTTGGTCGGTCTTTCTCTCTCTCTATGTCTCTATCTCTCTCTCTGTCCATGTCGGTCTCTCCCTTCCCTCTCACCCCCTCTCTCATACTCACCGATCCACGATCACCGGTGCGGCGCTGCACGGCATTCACACTGCGGCGGCTTCTCCTCTTTTGAAAAATCCATCTCGTATTCCCTGCTTCCTCCGCCCACCGGCGCCTATGATTGCTTGCAGTCAGACACGCCCCCATGCTGAGTGACAGCTGTCTCACTGCAACCAATCACAGCCGCCAGTGGGCGTGTCTATATCGAGCAGTAAAAAAAATAAATAAATAATTTAAAAAAAATGACATGTGGTCCCCCCAATTTGGATACCAGCCAGGGTAAAGCCACACGGCTGAATGCTGGTATTCTCAGGATGGGGAGCTTCACGTTATGGGGAGCCCCCCAGCCTAACAATATTAGCCAGCAGCCGCCCGGAATTGCCGCATCCATTAGATGCGACAGTCCCGGGACTTTACCCGGCTTATCCCGAATTGCCCTGGTGCGGTGGCAAACAGGGTAATAAGGAGTTAATGGCAGCAGCCCATAGCTGCCACTAAAGGCCGCCGCAGGAACGACAAACAACATTGTAGCTGCAGCAGCAACGATAATTGGGAATAGGGGAGCATGTCAACAATTAGCGATTTTTCACGTGTTTGCAACGATTTTTGATCGCACGTAGGTGTCACACGCAGCGACATCGCTGACGCGGCCGGATGTGCGTCACGAATTCCGTGACCCCAACGACATCGCTTTAGCGATGTCGCAGCGTGTAAAGCAGCCTTAAGTCCTAGGTTAATCATGGCAGGCGTCACCCCAAGATACCTTCCATGATTAACCTGTAAGTTAAAGAAAATAAACACATACATCCAAAAAATCCTTTATTTGTAATGAAAGACAAAAAAACACCCTCTTGCACCACTTTATTAACCCCCTCAAAAACACCTCCAGGTCCGACGTAATCCATGCAAGGTCCCACGACGCTTTCAGCTCTGCTACATTGGAAGCTGACAGGAGCGGCAGTAGAACACCGCCGCTTCTGTGAGCTCCATGCAGCAACTGAAGTGAGTCGCGCGATCAGCTGTGCTGTCACTGAGGTTAGTCGCGGCCACCGCTCTCAGGTGGAGGACTGCAGCTGTGGCCGTGAGTAACCTGAGTGAAAGCACAGCTGATCGTTCGGCTCACTGCAGTCACTCAGGGGATTTGCGATCACAGGTGAGTCCTTCACGTGTGACCGCAAATCAAGTCACGGCACACGGCACAGCGCGATCACAATGCAGTCGGGTGAAGTTCATCCGAGTTCATTCTGATCGCGCGTCTCTGTCTCGCAGCTAGCCATGCTCTTTTTGACAGTGTGGTCCTACTCGGCTGTGCTGCAAGTCTATGGGGATGCTGGAGAGCCGAGTGGGACCGCACTGTGAAAAATGTGCGTTCTGGATGCTTTTCCTACTCTGTCTATGGCAGAGCAAGCATTCAGAATACATGAATTCTCCAGGAATGTGCGAACGTTGCATTCTGCCGAATGCGTCTTAGAACGCAGCTTTTTCGGCTGTGTTCTGAGATGCACATGCAGTGACTTACATGCTGTGGAATCGAACGCAACGTGCGCACATGGCCTAACAAGCTCTGACACTCCACACTATGGTTTCTCTGGTGCTTCTGAGTTGCACAGGCAGGCTCTGGGTTGACCAGCTGTGTGCTCATTAGTGATCGGGTTAGCAGGAGTTAATTTCTGCTAGCCTGCTGGATACCTTTTAGATCGCATGTTGAGGGAAAACTATCACAGTTACTCTTTGCCTTTTTAAGATGGAGGGATCTGTCTTCCCATGCTGACTACAGGTTTCGCTAAACCGGTCCATGTACTGTCGTGTTCCAGTAACTGGTGATTTACTGTCTGTTGCTTGGTGTGCTGTAGAATTCCTCCTGTTGTTTGGTTATTTCCTCCCTGCGCTTTATTTTCCTTATTATCATTTGTTGTCTGACTAATTTGTATGAGCATGCTGCGTGCTAGAGTTTTGGTTTCCGCAGTTTGTCCATATCTGCCAGGTTCAACCACTCCTGTCCCGGTCCTCCCCTAGGGTGGGGAGAGGGGGCATTAGATCAGGGCTTGCCAGGAGCAGGACAAGGAAGGCGGCCCAGACTATTATCACCATTAGACATGTCCCTGGGAGTAGAGGCAGCTAGGGCCCCCCTAGCCTGAGGGCCAGTCTAGGAGCCCCTGTTGTCCCCTCACACCCCTGTAACAACAACAGTCGCAGTCTCTCATGCAGCTCCTTTGGAAATTTTATTGCCTACGTCTACACTAAACCATAATAATCTACTAAAGAAGCTCTCTATTATGTGCGGATTTACCTGTATTGTACTGGAGTTTATTACGAGCAAAGTAAGAAAACAATCAATAAATATACCTACCTGAATAGGAATGCTGGGTGCCTGCACTAGACTGTTCAGATGTGCCACCAATTGCACAAATACCTTCTTTCTTGTTTATAGCCTTTCTGAATGTTTTCGCCACATCTGAGCTTTTGAGGTCATGAATAACCTACAAAAAGAGAAAATACATTGTAAATCTATTAGGGAACTAAATCTAGCATATACTGTGTACTGTGAAAATCAAGTGCACAAAAAAACACATATCTCAAATATACAGTCATGGGCAAAAGTTTTGAGAATGCTACAAATATTAATTTTTACACAGTCTACTGCCTAAGTTTTTCTAATGGCAATTTGCATATACTCCAGAATGTCATAAAGAGTGATCAGCTTAACAGCAATTACTCAATTAGTCAATATTGGCTAAGAAAATGAACTTTAACCCCCCAAAACACATTTCAACATCATTGCATTCCTGCCTTAAAAGGAGCAGCTAACATTGTTTTAGTGATTGTTCCATTAACACAGGTGTGGGTGTTGATGAGGACAGGGATGGCGATCAATCAGTCATGATTAAGTAAGAATGACACCACTGGACACTTTAAAAGGAGGCTGGTGCTTGGTATCATTGTTTCTCTTCAGTTAACTATGGTTATCTGTAAAGAAACACGTGCAGCCATCATTGCTCTGCACAAAAATGGCCTAACAGGGAAGAGTATCGCAGCTACAAAGATTGCACCTCAGTCAACAATCTATCGCATCATCAAGAACTTCAAGGAGAGAGCTTCCATTGTTGCCAAAAAGGCTCCAGGGCACCCAAGAAGGACCAGCAAACGCCAGGACCGTATCTTAAAACTGTTTCAGCTGCGGGATCGGACTAACAGCAGTGCCGAGCTAGCTCAGCAATGGCAGCAGGCTGGTGTGAGTGCTTCTGCACGCACTGTGAGGCGGAGACTGCTTGAGCAAGGCCTGGTTTCAAGGAGGGCAGCAAAGAAGCCACTTCTCTCCAAAAAAAAACATCAGGGATGGACTGATATTCTGCAAAAGGTACAGGTAGTGGACTGCTGAGGACTGGGGTAAAGTCATTTTCTCAGATGAATCCCCTTTTCGATTGTTTGGGACATCTGGAAAACAGCTTATTAGGAGAAGAGGTGAGCGCTAGCACCAGTCTTCTCTCAGACCAACTGTTAAGCATCCTGAAACGATTCATGTGTGGGGTTGCTTCTCGCCAAGGGAATCGGCTCACTCCCAGTCTTGCCTAAAAACACATGAATAAAGAATGGTACCAGAATGTCCTCCAAGAGCAACTTCTCCCAACTGTCCAAGAGCAGTTTGGCGCCCAAAAATGCCTTTTAGCATAATGGAGCACCTTGCCATAAAGCAAAGGTGATCACTAAATGGCTCATGGAACAAAACATAGAGATTTTGGGTCCATGGCCTCGAAACTCCACAGATCTTAATCCCATTGAGAACTTGTGGGCAATCATCAAGAGACGGGTGGACAAACAAAAACCAACAAATTCTGGCAAAATGCAAGCATTGCTTATGCAAGAATGGACAGCTATCAGTCAGGATTTGGTCCAGAAGTTGATTGAGAGCATGCCAGGGAGAATTGCAGAGGTCCTGAAGAAGAAGGGTCAACACTGCAAATATTGACTTGCTGCATTAACTCATTCTAACTGTCATTATAACCTTTTGGTACTCATAATATGATTGCAATTATATTTCTGTATGTGATCTAAACATCAGACAAACACAATTAAAAACCAGAGGGCAACAGATCATGTGAAAATATAATTTTGGTGTCAGGCTATGTGCGCACGTTGCGCAAATACATGCAGTTACGCTGCGCTTTGTAGCGCAGCGTAACTGCATGCGTCCTGCGTCCCCTGCACAGTCTATGGAGATTGTGCAGGGGCCGTGCGCACGTGGCGTTTTAGAGCTGCGTTCTAAGAAGTCACATGTCACTTCTTCCGTGCGCTTTGCCGGCAGCTCCTGCTCTGTCTGTGGCAGGAGCTGCAGGCAGAGTGCATGGAATCGGCTTCACTACGGACATTTCTGCAGCGATTTAGGGGTGCTTCACACACAGCGAGCTCACTGCCGAGATCACTGCTGAGTCACGGTTTTTGTGACGCAGCAGTGACCTCATTAGCGATCTCGCTGTGTGTGACACTGAGCAGCGATCTGGCCCCTGCTGCGAGATCGCTGCTCGTTACACACAGCCCTGGTTCGTTTTCTTCAAAGGCGCTCTCCCACTGTGACACACAGATCGCTGTGTGTGACAGCGAGAGAGCGACCAATGAAGCGAGCAGGGAGCAGGAGCCGGCGTCTGACAGCTGAGGTAAGCTGTATCCAAGATAAACATCGGGTAACCAAGGTGGTTACCCGATATTTACCTTAGTTACCAGCCTCTGCAGCTCTCACGCTGCCTGTGCTGCCGGCTCCGGCTCTCTGCACATGTAGCTGCTGTACACATCGAGTTAATTAACCCGATGTGTACAGCAGCTAGGATAGCAAGGAGCCAGCGCTAAGCAGTGTGCGCGGCTCCCTGCTCTCTGCACATGTAGCTGCATTACACATCGGGTTAATTAACCCGATGTGTACTGTAGCTAGGAGAGCAAGGAGCCAGCGCTCAGTGTGCGCGGCTCCCTGCTCCCTGCACACACAGCTAAGCGGTGTGCGCTGGTAACTAATGTAAACATCGGGTAACCATACCCGATGTTTACCTTAGTTACCAGTCTCCGCAGCTTCCAGATGGCGGCTCCGTGCAAGCGCAGCGTCGCTTGCACGTCGCTGCTGGCTGGGGGCTGTTCACTGGTCGCTGGTGAGATCTGCCTGTTTGACAGCTCACCAGCAACCATGTAGCGATGCAGCAGCGATCCTGACCAGGTCAGATCGCTGGTCGGATTGCTGCTGCATCGCTAAGTGTGAAGGTACCCTTAAAGCGCACATGTGCTCTTCAGATCGCTTCAGAAATTTCTGCAGTGAACTGTACGCAACGTGCACACATAGCCTCATTCTCAAAACTTTTGGCCATGACTGTATATGCGTAGCAAAATACAGCTGTATATTAAATTCACATATGCCATGGTGTAGCCCTGGCCTAAATATGAGGAATAGGGAGTGATTTTTAATAATGTGAACTGGATCTAGAAAACAGGAAATTAAGAGTTAAAATCTGCACTGCCGATGGACGGGATGCACAAGATGGGAAGAGGACAAGGCAGGTAACTATATTCCAAGTAGTTTATTAGGGCTACGTGTTTGTAAGTAAGGCTTCTTCTTCAAGACGATATTTTACTTCAAAACACGTAGATCTAGTAAACTACTTAGAATATACTTACCTGGCTTGTCTTTTTGACATCTTCTGCATCCTGTCCATCAGTAATGTGGATTTTATCCCTTCATCTCCTGTTTTCTATCTGTGCAATCCGAGGTGCCGCAGCAGATACATCTTTGAGTGAATTCCTGTAGTTGTGGGCACACAATCCTCATCAGATGAACATTCTGCAATTCAGCATTACTGATGTTCTCCCAGATAAGACCCTATTGTGCTTGTGTTTCCTTTAGGCCGGTGTCACACCTGCGAGTGCCTCGCGTGTATCTCGCACGAGTCTCGCGTTGTATCACCCGACACGGACTCTCACTCTCCTCACAGGAGTGCGTCGGTTGTATGCATCTCTATGCAGCTGAGATGCTCCTGTGAGGAGAGTGTGCGTCCATGCCGGTGATGCAACGCGGGACTCGTGCGAGATACACGCGAGGCACTAGCAAGTGTGACACTGGCCTTAAGGGTGCTTTATACGCTGTAACATCGCTAGCAATTGCTAGCAATGTCGAGCGCGATAGCATCTGCCCCCGTCGTTCGTGTGACATTTGGTGCTCGCTGCCGTAGCGAACATTATCGTTACGGCAGCGTCACGCGCACATACCTTGTCAGCGACGTCGCTGTGACCGCCGAACAATCCCTCCCTCAAGGGGGTGGTGCGTTCGGCGTCATAGCGACGCCAGCCAATAGAAGCGGAGGGGCGGAGATGACGGAACATAACATTCGCCTACCTCCTTCCTTCCGCATTGCCGGTGGACGCAGGTAAGGAGATGTTCGTCGTTCCTGCGATGTCACACAAAGTGATGTGTGATGCCGCAGGAACAACACACAACATCATACCTGTGGCAGCAGTGATATTAAGGAAAGGAGCGACGTGTCAACGATCACCGTTTTTGAATGATTTTGCTATCGTTGATCGTTGCTCCTTGGTGTCACACGCTGCGATGTCACTACCAGCGCCGGATGTGCATCACTAACGATGTGACTTCGACGATATCTTGGTAGTGATGTCGCAGCGTGTAAAGCACCCTTTAGTGTTTTCCTATGAACTAGAGCTAGTAAAATTTATAAGGAAGTTTGGTTAACTCATACAAAATACCAAAAAAGTTTGTCTGCTTTAGAGTACTCACATAACTTTACAGGGATTATCTAGTCCTTTAAATGAATGTCTTAAGGCCCCGTCACACTAAGCAACATCGCTAGCAACATCGCTGCTAACGAACAACTTTTGTGACGTTGCTAGCGATGTTGCTGTGTGTGACATCCAGCAACAACCTGGCCCCTGCTGTGAGGTCGTAGGTTGTTGCTGAATGTCCTGGGCCATTTTTTAGTTGTTGCTGTCCTGCTGTGAAGCACAGATCGCTGTGTGTGACAGCGAGACAGCAACAACTAAATGTGCAGGCAGCAGGAGCCGGCTTCTGCAGAGGCTGGTAACCAATGTAAACATCGGGTAACCAAGAAGCCCTGTCCTTGGTTACCCGATATTTACCTTCGATACCAGCCTCCTCCACTCTCACTGTCAGTGCCGGCTCCTGCTCTGCGCACATGTAGCTGCAGCACACATCGGGTTAATTAACCCGATGTGTGCTGTAACTAGGAGAGCAAGGAGCCAGCGCTAAGCAGTGTGCGCTGCTCCCTGCTCTGTGCACATTTAGCTGCAGCACACATCGGGTTAATTAACCCGATGTGTGCTGTAACTAGGAGAGCAAGGAGCCAGCGCTAAGCAGTGTGCGCTGCTCCCTGCTCTGTGCACATTTAGCTGCAGCACACATCGGGTTAATTAACCCGATGTGTGCTGTAACTAGGAGAGCAAGGAGCCAGCGCTCAGTGTGCGCTGCTCCCTGCTCTCTGCACGTGTAGCTCCGTGCGGTGGTAACCAAGGTAAATATCGGGTTGGTTACCCGATATTTACCTTAGTTACCAAGTGCAGCATCTTCCACGCGGCGCTGGGGGCTTGTCACTGGTTGCTGGTGAGCTCACCAGCAACTTGTGTAGCGACGCTCCAGCGATCCCTGCCAGGTCAGGTTGCTGGTGGGATCGCTGGAGCGTCGCAGTGTGACATCTCACCAGCAACCTCCTAGCAACTTACCAGCGATCCCTATCGTTGTTGGGATCACTGGTAAGTTGCTTAGTGTGACTGGACCTTTAACCTTAACTTATTAACATTTTCAAAACTGTGACTATTAGCACTTCCCTCAATCATCTCTTTGAAGAGACCTTGACGGTGTATTTCAGAAAGTGGGATGAAGCAATTTAATAAGACGATTCTACAAATTTTAAAGCAAATGTGTCATCAGAAAATGACTTAATGTTTAAATCACGTTTTAATGTTAAATATATTTTTTAAAGGTGTTGTCCCACGAACAAAGTTCATTTTAATCAATAGATCTTGGAATAAAAATAGGATCGAAAATTGGGTGTGATTAAAAAAAATATTCCTGTGCTGAGAAAATCTTATATTTGTGTCCCTGCTGTGTACTGTGTAATGGCCGTGTCTGACCGCACAGGAATATGGTCTGATCATAACACATCTCCTGGGGCAGGGAGGGCATAATAAAGTATACAGAAATTATAGCATGGAATTGTTAATTATTCTTTTGTTGAGGTAAAGCATTGCTTAAAAGCAGGCAGGGAAATGTTTTACCTCACAAACAGAATCAGCTGTGATCCCATGCTGTAATGTCTATACAATTTCTCTGACCATGTCACTGTACGGTCAGACACGGCCATTACACAGCACATACGAGGGACACATTTATAAGATTATTTGAGCACAGGAAAAAAAATTTTCATCAAATCCAATTGTTGAACTTTTTTTTATAACAAGATATATTAATTAAAATAAACTTTATTTGTGGTAAAACCCCTTTAAGGAAATATGACTCGCCCACCCCAGGGCTATGGGACACCCGGTGCCGGGCAGAACTGGTCCGGTGATAGTCAGTGGTGGCTGGGCCCGGCTCCGTGGCCCTGGTGGGTGTCAGTAAAATATGTGGCTTGAAGTAATAAAGTTTGTGTTCGTGACGCCACCTGTGGTATGCGGCTATTAAGCCGCCGCTGCTGTGTAAGGCCTCCGGGGTGATGATGTGGCAGCAATGTTGGTACTGCTCCCCACAGGTGGAGCAATGCCCGGGGCGCTGTTGGTGCTTGTGAGAGTCTATGGGGATGTGCGGCTAACACGGTGCAGGGCCGACAGGCAATGAAAGAATCAGGCATAAACAACAGTCTCTTTACCTTTTCCTCTTTTACTTCGAACACAGTCCAGTCCTGGGAGACCGTTACAGGTGGTGATGGGGATCCAGTCGGCCTGGAAGTACTTGGGGTGATCTTTCTGGCCAGCTGAGTATGAGGCCTACTCCTGTGCTTTTCTTTGTTATCATAGGACCCTGCTTCTCTGAATCCAGCAATGGCCCTCTTTGCTGCTGGGACTGATGGTACGTCCCTTTCCCTCTGTAGCAGGCTGCGCAGGCCCTCTCTCTAGTGCTTCTCTGCTGGAGTCCACACCGGGCCTCGATGCTGCAGCTGTACCTTTGGGATGTTTGGGCCAGGGGCTTGCAGCTCTCCTGCCCTTCGGATTCGGCTACCAGGGAATATGTTTAAGCCCTGGTGGCCACAGACTCCGATGTCCGAGTCTCTCTGCTGCCTCTCAGCTACTCCTGCTTCTCTGGACCAAGCTACTCTAGCTCCAGGCCCCAGATTCACAGGACAGCTCACTCTGCGTCTGTTCACTTCTACTGCTCCCTACAGACTGACTAACTCCTCCCCCAGGTCAGGCTTAAGGAAGCTCCCTGAAACTTCAGGTTCAGAGCTCCCCCTACTGGCCTGAGGGAGAAACTGCGGTGGATGTTAACTTACTGGCCAGTAGATTTCCCCATTACCTCCAGGCTCAGCATTAACCCTCAGGAGGGCAATGCCGTTGTGGCGACCAGGTCCTAGGGCGCCACACTCCCCCTTAGTTGAATTCAGTACTCCCGGACTGTAGAAACAAAACATAACATGTCATACATTTCATCCCAATATGGGAGGCACATTCTCTTTAACGTTACAATCTTAAACATTTCTATGAGAGTCCAGTGTGGCTCCCTGCCGGGTGTCCATTACACTGCTCCATGGGGGACCCGCCGCGTTCAAACCCCCAATGTAGGCTCTGGGCGTGCGTCAGAGCATTGATGACCCCACTCTATGCACACCGGACGGGTTTTTCTTCAGGGGTGTTGAGCACACTGGTGCTAACTATGAACAATTTGGGTGTTGGCCACCCATAGTCCAGTGGCCCAATTGTCCATTTTCGCAATCAAAGAAAAAGAAAACATTTTGTACACAACATGACAGACATTTTGCATAACTATTTACACTCTAATAAGTACTCTTTACTTTATACGGTAGACTCCCTATACCTTAGAGGGGGTTGTCCCCGAGTGCTGCGCTGGGACCTACGTAGCTCTGGTGTTTGCCCCTGACTACGTGGTGCGTCTTCTATCTCAACACTACAGGTGGGCCTAACCCCAATAGGTAAGCGTGATGGTTGCCTTTGTGGTCTAAGATTCGCCAAGGGTATGACAGGTTCACCACTGACAGGGGGTTGATCCTCCTGTTCCACTGCTGGCGTGTCATCTCGTGCTGGAGCGGACGATTCTTTAGGTGGATCCGGAACCTTTTCTGTTTCTGGCTCGACCAACTGCGGAAACGTCAAAACTGGTACCACTATGGCATTGTTGATTCGGGTCCAAGTTTTGGGGAACTTTCCAAGGATGGTTTGAATCATCTCCCCTTCTTTCTCTTGACTTTGGGGGCTTCCTTGTATTCCTTCCATTTCTCTTTGGATTCGGCACCGTTCAGGGCACGCTTTCAGGCGGTCTCGGGAAATTGCTTGGCAGGTCTTGCCTTCATCTTTGCTTATGAGGCATACCTTACTATTGTCAAAGTTGGAGGGGATAATGGTGTAGGGCTCGTTTTCCCACTGATCATCCAACTTATGCGTCTTCCGCTTCTTCTTGAGGACTTGTTCTCCCGGTGCTAAGGGAGTTGCTGGGGCTGTTAGATTGTAATGCTGTTCTTGTCTCGTTCTTGCTTGAGACAGGCTCCTTTCCACGCACTCCTGGACCTTACGGTACCGCTGCTGCCGTTCTGCATCCCAATCCTCTATTTCTTGAACCGCCTCAGGCGACACAGTCCCCATCTCAAAGTCTACAGGCAACTTGCCTGGTCTGGCTCGCATCAGGTAAG
The DNA here is from genome assembly GCF_048569485.1 of Anomaloglossus baeobatrachus. Taxonomy (NCBI): domain Eukaryota; kingdom Metazoa; phylum Chordata; class Amphibia; order Anura; family Aromobatidae; genus Anomaloglossus; species Anomaloglossus baeobatrachus. The sequence continues at coordinate 630,937,233 of NC_134354.1, forward strand.
CGGGGCTGCAGTTGGTCGAATTCACTGGGATGTGGTTGTACAGGTCTACCAGATCTGGCAACTTTTCTGGCCATTGGTTCCTCTCTTCCAGCGGTAGGGTCTTCAGCATATCAATAACCACATGGTTCATTTTCTCACACAGTCCATTGGTCTGGGGGTGGTACGGTGTGGTTCGAATTTTCTTACAACCGTACATGTTACAGAACTCTTGGAACACTTCAGCCTCGAATGCAGGACCCTGATCCGTCAGTACCCTTTCCGGATAGCCGTGCGGTCGACAAAAGGATGCCTGGAACGCTCTAGCTGCCGTCCTGGCTGTCTGGTCCTTCACAGGCACTACTACCAGGAAACGAGAGTAATGGTCCACAATGGTGAGGGCGTACACATAGCCTGACCGACTTGGTGTTAACTTCACGTGGTCCAGGGCCACCAACTCCAGGGGCTGCTTCGTGACAATTGGCTGTAGGGGAGACCTTTGGCTGGCATCATCCTTCCGCCTCAAGTTACACGGGCCACAGTCTCGGCACCATTTCTCGATCATCTTCCTCATGTGCACCCAGTAGAACCGATCACGGAGTAAGGCCTCCAACTTCTTCCACCCGAAGTGTCCTGCGTTATCATGATACGCTGCTAGGACCATTGGAGCATCCCTCTGCGGAACCACTATCTGCCAGACAAGTTCATTTGTTCGATAGTTGACATATCTCTTGCAGAGCTTGCCCTGGTAGGTGAACAGTCGTCCCCTCTCCTTCCACAGCTGCTGGGCTTCCTCTGGAGCGTCTGGGCCAAGATGGGTCTCAGCTTGCGCTAGCTTCTCCTTGACCAATCGCACGGCCGGGTCACCATTCTGTGTTTCTTCCCAATTATGGTGGAGTAATGGATTGACCGAGACCTCGTGCTGGTTTAAGCGCTTCACTCCCACAGCATGCTCACACTGTGAAACACCCTGGTGATGGAAAGCCGGTAACTCTATCTCTTCGAGTTCATCCAGGTCTTCTCCAGACTCGGGTAAGTGAGGCATTCTGGACAGCGCATCAGCATTGTTATTCTTCTTGCCAGCCCGATACTTGATGGTAAAGTCAAAGTTAGACAGCCGGGCCATCCATCGCTGTTCCATCGCACCTAACTTGGCTGTTGCCAGGTGTGTCAACGGATTGTTGTCCGTGAAGATGGTAAACTTGGCCGATGCCAGATAGTGCTTGAAGCGTTCAGTCACTGCCCACACAATAGCGAGGAACTCCAGCTTGAAGGAACTGTAGTTTTCTGGATTCCTTTCCGTGGGCCGAAGCTTCCTACTGGCGTACGCTATTACCCTCTCTCTGCCTCCCTGTACCTGGGACAGAACTGCTCCCAGTCCCACGTTGCTGGCGTCTGTGTACAGTATAAACGGTTGGCTGTAGTCAGGGTAGGCCAGAATTTCTTCTCCCGTGAGAGCCCCTTTCAGCCGGACAAAGGATGTTTCTAGTTGGCTGCTCCATTCAAATGGAGGGCTCTGCTTCTTAGCCTGCTTTGGCTGGCCCACCAGGAGATCTTGAAGGGGCGCTGCTATCTTGGTGAAACCATCAATGAACCTTCGGTAGTAGCCCACCAGTCCAAGGAACTGCCGCACCTCCTTCACTGTGGTGGGTCTTGGCCAGTCCTTGATTACAGTGACTTTCTCCGGATCAGGTGCCACACCTTCTGCGCTGACCACATGACCCAGGTACTGTACCTTTGGCTTCAAGAGGTGACATTTGGACGGCTTGATCTTCAGGCCATATTTCGACAAGGACTCAAACACTTCTGCTAAGTGCTTCAGGTGGTCCTCATAAGTCTTGGAGTAGACTATGACGTCATCCAGGTACAACAGCACGGTTTCAAAGTTGTGGTGGCCCAAGCAGCACTCCATCAACCTTTGGAATGTCCCTGGGGCGTTGCAGAGCCCGAATGGCATACAATTGAACTCACAGAGGCCCATTGGTGTCGTGAATGCAGTCTTCTCCTTGTCCGCCTCTGCCACGGGAACCTGCCAATACCCACTGGTGAGATCCAAGGTGGAGAAATAGTTAGCTGACTTTAAGGCTGTTAGTGACTCCTCTATTCTGGGCAGTGGATAAGCATCTTTATGTGTAATGCGGTTAATTTGCCTGTAATCTACACACATTCTCATTGTACCATCTTTTTTCTTTACGAGCACTAGTGGAGCTGCCCAGGGGCTACAACTATCTCTGATAACCCCAGCCTCCTTCATTTCTCGTAACATTTCCTTGGCACACTGATACTGTGCGGGGGGTACAGGGCGGTATCTCTCTTTAATGGGATGATGGTCACCCGTGGGGATTTGATGTTTAACCCCTTTCACCTGCCCAAAATCTAGGGGGTATTTGCTGAAGACCCGCTCGTACTCCTGTACCACCCGGTAAACCCCATGCTTTTGGTGCGAGGGGGTGGAGTCTGTGCCTACATGTAATTTTTGGCACCAGTCTTCCAGCTGCCCCTTGGAGCCATTGTCTTCCGCCTGGTCGGACGGGATCAAGGGTTCCACTGTTTTAATGGTATTGTTGCTGACAGTGTACAGTTTTGCTACAGTGGCGTACCGGGGCAATTTGGCCTCCTCCTCCCCACAATTCAAGACACGGACGGGCACTCTCCCCTTGCGAACGTCTGCTACCCCTCTGGCTATCAGGACTCCAGGCCTACTGTCTGAATACACCGGTTCTACCAAGGCATGGTAATCCTGACCCTTGAGGCCTATTGCTGCCCGACACCATATCAACATTTCACTTCTTGGGGGTATTGCAATGGGGAGGGGGTCACTTACCCTCACACTGCCAATTTCTCCTCCGGCCAGCTCTACCTGCTGCCTCCTCATCAGGGCTCTGATCTCCCTCTGTAGGGCACGCTGCTGCCCGGAGCTGGCAGTTTCAGACGCCTGTTGCAACAAAATTATCACTTCGGCAATACAATTTTCTATCACATTTGTACCAATGGTTAGCAGTGGATCAGATTCTTTGCGATCAATATCTACAATTATCATCCCCTGACATGGCAATTCCACCCGCCCCACTTTAATGGTTACTTCTTTGTACCCAATTTGAGGTAAGGGCTGACCATTACTGGCCACAATTGTTAAATCATCATCTGGGCCATGGTCAATGTCTGAATCAGCCCAATATCTTTTGTACAGTTTGTGGGGGATGGTTGTTACCTGGGACCCCGTATCCAGGAGGGCATTCAAAGGGATCCCATCCAGCACAATGGGAAGGACCGGTCGTCCTCCCACATACTTGCTGCGGCTGGGGTTTGAGCCGGGCTTCCTTACACCTGGGGGTTGGCTCCTGGCCCCAGGCTCAGCCCATTTAAAGGACAGCGTCGTGCAATGTGGCCCGCCTGGCTGCAGCGGCGGCAGATCGGTTGTCCTGTTGAATCATACCGGTCTGTGTCTCTGCCTCGGGTCGGCGGAATCCTTCTCTGTCGCATCCATGGGACGTCATCTGGGCTGGAGGCCAACTCGATTTTTGCAGGCGAGGGGGTCATTTGTAGAGACTGCACGGTCTTGGCAAGGGCAGCTACAGTCTTGGTCAGCTCCTGGACCTGCTGTCTGAGCTCTGCAGTGGGATCCTTATCCAGGGACTGCGCCTCAGCCCCTGCAGTGGCTCGTGTTGCAGGCACCACCCCGGGGTACGTGATAGCAAGAGGCCGGAGGGGTACTGGGTCATTCGGTGTAGATTCTCTCAGTACCCTGATGGCCTGGTCCTTAAACTTTGCAAAGTCCAGAGCAGGGTTCTGGAGGACCAGGATACGCAGCTGGGTCCTGTGGGCATCTGACAGGAGCCCCTCTATGAACTGCTCAGTTAAGAGTTTGTCTTCTTCACGTACACTCTCTGGGTCCACCTGTTTAACTGCTTTCAGGGCCTCTTGCAGGTTTAAGGCATAGTCCCTTATGCTGTCTGTGGCCCGCTGCTTGCACCCAAAGAATCTCATCTTTATCTCTGCTGCGGTGCGGGTGTCAAAAGTACTCTTTAGCTTGGCCAGTATCTGGGCTGCTGTCCCTTTATCTGTATCAGGCCAGGACTTCGCTTCACGCTGGGCTGCGCCGGCTAGCTGTCCCATTACTATGCCCACCTTCTGGCTCTCAGTCAGAGGATACACCCGGAACAAGCTGTGCAGGCTTTCCCTGAAGTCGCTCAAGGTATGGGACTCCCCGGAGTACTGCGGCAGCCATTCTGCCCCCGGTATGTACGGCATGGTGATCGGCATTACCGGCGCTACAGTGGGGGCTGGGGCGACGGCGACTGGGACTGCTTCGGCCGGTGCTGCGGCGTCTCGGGCTATGGCAGCCACCTGCTCTCCCTCTGAGTCGGACATCTTCCTCCCCCTTAGTGAACCTTACCAGGCTCTGTTCACTTTTCAAATTTTCTTCTGGGTCGCGCGGGGTTAACAGCGCTCTGCTCTGATGGCGCGCTCCCTTCGCGCTCTTTGTCAGGCACGCCCCCTTTCTTCCTGCGCTCAGCAGCGCTAATGGCGGCGGTTTCTCAGTAAAGTACACAGTCTTTTAAGCACAATTCCTGCAGGCGCACAGTACCCGGTGGGACCGGGCACGAGATCCTGTTCGTGACGCCAAAAGTTGACTCGCCCACCCCAGGGCTATGGGACACCCGGTGCCGGGCAGAACTGGTCCGGTGATAGTCAGTGGTGGCTGGGCCCGGCTCCGTGGCCCTGGTGGGTGTCAGTAAAATATGTGGCTTGAAGTAATAAAGTTTGTGTTCGTGACGCCACCTGTGGTATGCGGCTATTAAGCCGCCGCTGCTGTGTAAGGCCTCCGGGGTGATGATGTGGCAGCAATGTTGGTACTGCTCCCCACAGGTGGAGCAATGCCCGGGGCGCTGTTGGTGCTTGTGAGAGTCTATGGGGATGTGCGGCTAACACGGTGCAGGGCCGACAGGCAATGAAAGAATCAGGCATAAACAACAGTCTCTTTACCTTTTCCTCTTTTACTTCGAACACAGTCCAGTCCTGGGAGACCGTTACAGGTGGTGATGGGGATCCAGTCGGCCTGGAAGTACTTGGGGTGATCTTTCTGGCCAGCTGAGTATGAGGCCTACTCCTGTGCTTTTCTTTGTTATCATAGGACCCTGCTTCTCTGAATCCAGCAATGGCCCTCTTTGCTGCTGGGACTGATGGTACGTCCCTTTCCCTCTGTAGCAGGCTGCGCAGGCCCTCTCTCTAGTGCTTCTCTGCTGGAGTCCACACCGGGCCTCGATGCTGCAGCTGTACCTTTGGGATGTTTGGGCCAGGGGCTTGCAGCTCTCCTGCCCTTCGGATTCGGCTACCAGGGAATATGTTTAAGCCCTGGTGGCCACAGACTCCGATGTCCGAGTCTCTCTGCTGCCTCTCAGCTACTCCTGCTTCTCTGGACCAAGCTACTCTAGCTCCAGGCCCCAGATTCACAGGACAGCTCACTCTGCGTCTGTTCACTTCTACTGCTCCCTACAGACTGACTAACTCCTCCCCCAGGTCAGGCTTAAGGAAGCTCCCTGAAACTTCAGGTTCAGAGCTCCCCCTACTGGCCTGAGGGAGAAACTGCGGTGGATGTTAACTTACTGGCCAGTAGATTTCCCCATTACCTCCAGGCTCAGCATTAACCCTCAGGAGGGCAATGCCGTTGTGGCGACCAGGTCCTAGGGCGCCACAAATACATTTGACATTAAAAATGTAATCAATCAATAAGTCATTTTCTTTTAATACGCTGTAGTGTATATAGTAATATGGAAATTTAAAACTATAAGAATAATCTAAAATAAAATAAATTTAACATGAAAAACCTTATTCAAAGGGGCTTTCCCTACTTTCCAAGTTATTGTCAATGGACCAGGGTGCGGTAATAAAAATAAATAAATCCGGTAGTCACTTCCCAATTAAAAGAATCCAGCATTGACAGAGTGTGAAACCTGCAGCTAATTAGTGATCACGTAACACCCCCTCCATGTGTTGATGCCCAGAGACCGGCAGGGGACAGAGTAGTGAGTACAGAGGAGTAACACTCATTCCATATAAAGAACCTGGATAATACCTTTACGGTAGGTTATGTGCGCACGGGACAATGTACCCGCGGATTTTGCCGCGGAAAACCTGCGGATTTATCTGGATTTTCTAGATAAATCTGCAGGTTTTTAGCAAGTACAGACACTCCCATGTTATCCTATTGAACATGGGGAGTGTCTGTGTCCATGCTGCGGTATGTGCAGCTGCGAAATATGCTGTGGATGTCCCGCAGCCGCACATAACTGCATGTCAATTATTCCGGCGGAAATACCTGCGGAAATCCCGTCCCTCCACTATGGAGATAGAGGCCAGGACTTCCGCAGGTAAGTTGCACGAACGTCCGTAGGTTTACCGCAGCTATTTCGCTGGAATCCCGCAGCAATGGATAGCTGTGGATTCCGGGCATCTGCTGCGGGAAACCTGCGGACGTACCTGCGGATATATCCGTGGGTACATAGTCCCGTGGGCACATAGCCTTAACAAAGATTATTAATGGTGGTGTAACAACCTATTCAGTTTACATTCAAAAAAACAGTATTTCCCCAACTATGGCATTGGTTGACACAAAAATCTAATTTCTATTTAAAATGGAGAGATTGGAGACACTGACAAACAAGGAAATTTTTTGAAACATGGGGTCCATACATCCAGACACTCCCCATAGACACTAAAAATAGTCTTAGATCACAATTTGAAAATACCTCATGGTACCTGCGGGAGGTCATTGGAGGGCACAACCCAATACCATAAAGATCTAGGTTTAGAGAGAGGACACGCAGAGGTGGGGTGGGGGAAGGTCGGGAGGGGGATTGGTATTCGAGGATATACATTATCTGCAATTTTGTAGTTTAACATAATGTATTGTATTATAGGATTATTGATTATATGTTTTTGTTATTAAAATCTAATAAAAAGAAGGTTTAAAAAAAACCCAAAAAACTGTATTTTAGTTCCGTGTTCAAAAAAATAATAATACTGATGATGATGATGAGTAACAATATTGACATTTGCCAACTGGTCCTTTTTTCAGAACACAAAAACAATAAAAATTAGGAACCAAATAAGATTATATAAATTTCCATCTAACCTGCAGTGAGAAATAGTAATTAATATAAATAATAGATAATCACGTAACACGTAGAATGGATAACGTGACACTCATACTAATAAAAGGTGGCATGATGCCACCTGATGTGGACAGAGAAGTATTAGGTAATGATTGGTACATGGTGGTTAAATAGTCAAGAGATAAATTTGCTTATGAGCAACTACTTGTTCCCTACAAAGATTACAGGCTGTTCACATACAAAACGCCAACAAATATTTTCTACGATCATTCAGGGTAAACTTACTGAGATAAATTCATCAAAACTGATCTTCCCATCTCTGTTCTTATCTCCTGTATCCATAAGGCTTTGGATTATCTCTCGTAGTTTATACCCAGGGAGGGGCAGATTAGCAGCTCTGAATAGGTCATTTAATTCATTAGGGCTTATGTAACCATTTCCATCAGCATCTAAAATGAGAAAATAAACATATTATCAGGGACAAAAAGGTGGTGGGCATATGTATAAAGGTAAATTTATTAATATATAGCTCGGTATTTCAATATTAATATTAGATAAATTATTAGAATACTGTGTACAATTTTGGGCTACTGTGAATAAGAAGTACTTAACTGATCTAGAGCAGGTGGCCTATGATTTACCGGTACATCATAAGTTGTGTGTGTCCCTTTAATGCAGACTCGGGCCGCGAGCCCGCATGTTTCCCAGCCCATGTTGGCTGATCTGATCAGTCGAAATGTGTACTTAGTCGGAGATCCACCTGCGTCTGTTAGCGCGCAGCGGCGAGGATCACGTCATTCCCCACGCCCATCGGCAGCTCCATCATGTGATCTGATGATTCCTGTCAATGTCATGACATAGTTCATGTGAACACCAACTGAGCGCCAGCATTCACAGGAGATCGGCATTTCTGCTGTACAGAGCGGTGCTGATGCACTGCTCTGTGCAGCAGAAGAGATCGGACTGTATCAACGTCAAGTCCCCTTAAAAAAAAACTTATAAAAACAAGAAAAAGTGTAAAAAAAATGTTTAAAAATAAGAAAAAAATAAAAAACACAGAGTTCAAATCATCCCCCTTTTGCCCCATTGAAAATAAAACAATAAAAAAAATCACATATTTGGTATCGCCATATTCAGAAATGCCCGATCTATCAAAATGTAAAATAAATTAATCTGATCTGTAAAGGATGTAACGAAAAACAAAATCAAAACACCAAAATTACATTTTTTAGAAGTTGCAACATTTCAATAAAATGCAATAACAGGCGATCAAAACATTGCATGTACCCCAAAAGGGTACAATTAAAAACGACAGGTCAGGTCACAGGTCATTACTACTCATCTGAGTCAGCAACACGGAGAGCACTGGGACTCGCCCAGCCCCTGAAATGAGCATCACTGATGACGCCTCATGACCACAGTCTCTGCCCTCTGATGATGCTTTGTTTGAGTGTCCTAGCATGCACTGGAATACTCAAACAAAGCATCAGCAAACAAGAAGCAGGGAAAAATTCAATAGCAGTTAGACAGTGTAATAATTAAAGGAGAAAGCATTTTTAACGCAGCCGTATTAGAAATTAGTTTAGATTACGACAATAAATAGATAGGGATTTGGATGCTAATTTTTTCAGCCTTTCGGTCACCTCTTTAATTCTCCATGCCTTCTCTATAAGGAGTCTGACCGTGTCTGACAGCCATCTCCCTACGCCCGCAGCTGATCAATCTCCTGCAAGCTGCTTTCTCTGTATTGATGTTTTAGAACATCTTTGCAGGATAAAGCAAGGACTAGCCGGACCCATAAAGTCTATGGGCGGTCCAGAATTAGTTGAAGATCACTGACATTCGTCAGTGTAACCAACATAGATGGTGATCAACTTTTTTGTTTTAAAAAATTATCTTTAAGGTGGATTCATACGTTATAATTTATTTTTTTTCGTCTGTTCAGTCAATAATAAACAATATTTCTGGATCTTACATATTGGCTTATTCCCTAACATTTGCTACTGCTCTGTCAGATGCTTCAAATGTATGCCACTGTATAGGTATTGAATGTTACTGTTAATGGTGGAACAGCAATGACCGATCCGGCCGGGACAGTGTTATGGATCCACTGGATCATGGTTCACGGGTTACCCTGGATGAGCGTGACTAAGCAGCTACCTGGTCTTCTCTAGAGCCTCTGGTGGTGAGGTTAGGCTTAGCCAGTAGGTAGCCGCTAGGTACCACTTCAAGGCAAGTCCCCAGATACACAGAAGCTCACACTAGCAGAGACAGGCAAGACCATGTAGAGTCTCTGTCAGGACAGTATAAAGATACCCAGCAGGGTGGAAATTGGTATAGGTATAGTTGGGACTGGATCAGGTATGGATTCAAGTTCAGGCAGGATACACGGATCCAGGAACACGAGCTGGTAAAGCTTTCCAGAAATGGATATGACACGCCCCACTGGGGCCTGGGGGCACTCATTACCGGGTCGGTTCTGTCCTGGGTGGGAGGATGTCAGGGCCCGGTTCTGCTTCTGTGACCACGGCGGTGTCGATATAAAACGGCGGTGGGGGGGAATTATTTACAGGGGAAGATAGTTTATGACGCCACCTGTGGTATGCAGCCAAATATGTGCCGCCAATGCTATTCAGTTCCCCTGGGGTCAGTGGGGATGCAGCAGAGTTGGAATAGCTCTGTACAGGTAGAGCTAAGCTCCAGGGCTGTTGGAAGTTGTAGTCTTTAATGGCGAGGTGTAGAGCGAGCTGGAGGCGCAGGCAAAGAACTGGGCAACACAGGAATGCAGTCACAAGGTCTTTACTCACAGTTTAAGAGTTATAGGTTAGCACATCTAGACAAATGATGCCCTTGGGGTGCTGAGTCCTGCTGTGATGGGGATCCAGCCGATCCCGGATAGTTCAGAGGCACAACCCGGTATACTTTTCTGTGTTCCTTTCTTGGTCATCTTCCTGCACTGATCTCTCCCGCATGTCCCGTGCCTGCACACAGAGCCCTGAGCCAGTGTCCGCGGACCCTGTTGGATGACTTGAAGCTCTAGCCCTTGGCCCTATGTGGTCAACTTTTCACTGGATGTGTGTGGATATGGCTTCGGCATTTAACCTCAGCCTCCGGTTTGCTAGCTAAGCCTTGTAGTTCTCCACTAGTTGAGGGGCCGGTCCCCTACTGCGGCCAAGTCCCTCCACTCCAGTATGCCATTTGTAGAATGAGACCACGGGAGTATGGCGCACTTCCTGTGGGCTCTAGGATCCCTTCAGTAGTGTGCCTGGGCCTCCGTTCCTACTCCCTGACTAACTAATGTTCTACAGTGTGCTCCCACTAACTAGACTCCACCTCCAAGCTGGCTTAGGGGATGGTGCTGCTACTGGAGAATAGTTTGCACTAGGCCCTAACCATTGCCCGATGGAGTGTTGCTAAATAAGAAAGTATCTGTGTTTGTGTGTATACTGGTTTGTGACCTCCTCCTTACCCAGGAATGGGATACCACACTTCTGGCAGAGGTGCAGTACCTCTGTGGCGACTGGAGCCTCAGGGGTGCCACAGATACGTCAACATATGCTGCTACCAGGACACAGGTACGGATTCCAGATACAGGAACACATGATGGTACCAAGAAACAGGAACGGACACAGAATAGAGGAACTCAGGCTGGTATCAGGACACAGAACTGAATACAGGATATAGGAACAAAGGCTGGTACAGGACACAGGAATGGATACAGGAACACAGGCTGTAACCAGGAACGGATCAGTAACAGAATCAGGGAATCAGGCTGGAGCCGGGAACCAGGGATGGGATCTGGAACAAAAATCAGGAAGTCAGGCTGGAAACCTGAAATCAAAAACACATCAGGGATGAAGTCAGGAACTCAGGCTGGAACCAGAATACAGGAATGGATCAGGGACAGAATTAGGAACTCAGGCTGTATCTAGGAAAGGGATCAGGAATGGAATCAGGAACTTGGGCTGGATCTGGGAACCAGGAACGGATCAGAAACAGAATCAGGAACTAAGGCTGGAACCGTGAACTAGGAACAGATCAAGAACGGAATCAGGAAATCAGAAGAAACCAAGAATGGGATCAGAAAATAAGGAAGGGACAGGGACAATGGACCAGGTTCATTGACTCGGAACGCATACAGGTACAGAGTCAGGAACAATTTTGGCATACGGGCTACTGCCGAATTTGGAACAGGATCCAGGGACCAGGCAATGATCTAGTTGCCATGAGGCACACAGGCTACTGAGGACTAACATTGCACAGTCACCTCCCAATAGGGCAAGGTGCCTTAAGTACATGGTTCTCCCCAGCTATAGGCTTAGGACACATCAGGTGTCACCTGGAAGGATCTCCCCAGTCATAAGCTAAGAACACATCAGGGTCCTATCTGGTACTTCCCAGCAATAAGTAGGGAACACAATAGGTGTGCAATTGCTACTCCTTTTCGAAGTGAGGAGCGCACAAGCAGAAAGAAAACCCATGTGGCGTGCACGGGTCCTGGAAGACGGGAGCTGTGGCAGGCACAGACACTATCAAAACAGAAGGGAGGAGAGCGGTGGGGTGAATACATCGGCATCCCTGCCAACTAGTGTAGGGAATGCCGGCGTTACAGTTACATTTTGACATACTTTTTTACTGTATCCCATTGCATTCCAAAGCTCAGAGGATTATGCTTTCCTATAAATTAAAAAAAAACTATGCTCCACACATATTGGCCGAGCTTATGCCAAATTAACATTCTTTTAACGTATGCTGAATGCAGGGAAACCCGCCATTGATACATTTAACATACATGATGAGAAAAGAACAGAGTCTAATGTAGTCATACATGTATTTCTATAAGAATTAGTATAATCTTCTTACAGTATTTTTGGTATTGCTGATTATAATGATCGGATAAATAGCTTACCAATTTTGCTAAATGCTTCCCTGAGCTCCTCCATTTCCTCATCTGTGATCGGCCTTGATTCCATGATGTCCTTTTTTCAGTTCTGCCCTGCAATACATAAGCAGATATTTCAAGTAATAACTTGCACGGTGGTTCCGTGGTTATCAGTGTTGATGTACAGCCCTGGGATCTTTGTGTAAAATCTAACCAAAGAAACCATCATGTTCTCTGTATGCATGGGTTTCCCCTATATATTCCCACGCTCAAAAACATACTGTTGGGTTCTGCTGGCTTCTGCTGAAATTGGCCTACTTCTGAGGATGCTCCTTTAAGATAGGAAATTTATTTACTGTAATTCAAACTAAAGCAGTAAGGGAAGTGGAAAAAATCGGGGTGACTCAAAAGGTAAAAAGTAATTGTTCTGGTACAATAGTCAAGCTAACCTTTATGAAAAAAACACAAGGTAGTGCATATAAAGCTGCATGGGCCAGCCACCCAGCCAGTCATGTTGTAATAAAAAAATAAGCATGGGGTCAGGTTCTGAGAAATGATGTGAGTGTGGAAGCAAAAGTAAATTAGTGTAGGAGTTTTAATGACAATCCAAAAACTGTGACTGTTGAGAATGAATCTGCTTGCCTGTGGTAGTGCAATCCAGAGAAATAGTGCAACAGGAGAAAAGTCTTGGAAACAGGAATGGAAGGTTTCAATTATACCGAATTTAGTCTTAGATTGGTTGCAGAATGTAGGTTTGGGTGGTAGGCGAAGATGAGGGTCAAGATGATGCACTGTGGAAAACTTTGTGGGCGAGAGTATGGTTAAAATGTTCAAAATGGATTGGAAAGTTGTGAATACAGTGAGGGGAGGAGCAATTAGTAATCAAGGCAAGAATGACTCGGAGCAACAAAAAGTCTGCCAATTCAACAGTAAGAAAAGTGTATAAAGTAGTATAAACATTAGCACAAAACCAAGAATCCCAGACTGCAATGTTACAGTTAATGGCTAAAATGCCTGAATTTACAGAATGGTCACTACTTATAAAGTAGAGATAGGCTACATACAGTACAGGCATACTTTCAAGATTATTATATAGTCTTGCATGTACATTATATGTAAATGTACCAACTAGTGATGAATGAACCTGCTTATTAAGGTTCATCAATATTCACTGCCAGTGTCTGTGATTGGTTGCAGACTGCTATACATGCAGACCACCCTGTGTACACATCTGTGATTCGTTGCAGTACGTTTGCTGTATGGTACTGTAAAAATAAATGAATTAAGAATAAAAGATTACATGGGCTCCCGCCATAATTTAATAGCCATCACAGGTAAAATAACAGCTACAGGCTGCAGCCCCCACCTGTGAGCTTTACCGTGGCTGGATATCAAAATAGAGGGATTTTTCATTATTTGTGTTTTATTTCTTTTTACTTACAGGATTAGAAATAGGGGTGTCTCATAGACACCTCCCATTACTAATCCAGGGCTTGATGGCAGCTGTGATTTTTTGACAAATCACAGCTGTCATTAACCCCTTATATTACTCCAATTTGCACTGCCCCAGGGCAATCAGGATGAGCCGGGTAAAGCAGAGCCAGGATTGGCACATCTAAAGTGATGTACCAATTTTTGGTAGATGGGGGCTGTCATTTTTAGGCTGGAGGGGGCCAATATCATGGCTCCTCCCATCCTAATAATACCAACCCCCACCTGTCTGCTTTACCATGGCTGTTTATAAAAATGGTGGGGACCCTATGTCTTTTTTTTATAAATTATTTATTTAAACAATTTTCAAAAACAGCGTAGGATACCCTCTATTTTTATATTTAGCCACAGTAAAGCTCACTGGTGGGGGCTGGAGCTTTAAGCTTTTCTTTTACCCTTGCTAGCTATCATATTAGGATGGGAGCTCACTTTATTTTTTGTTTTTTACAGTGATTTTCCTGGCCAATCACAGCCCTGCTAATACTTGATATGGTTGTGATGAGACCAAAAGTGCCATACTGGAAAAGCTTGCCGATTGGCTGCATTGCAACCTTTTAACAAGCTTTATTCGGTTGACAAACCCGAACAGGAAATGGACATACAGGTAAAAGTCTGTGTTTGAGTCCTAGACCCAGACAACTGGTGTTCGGTACAAACCCCGAACTTTACAGTTTTGGTTCACTGTTCCTAGGTACCAACTAAAAAAATGCAACATATATGTTACACTATAGCTGTTTTAATGCACATTTTATTTAAAACCCAGGGCTAATCGTATTTATATGCTTACAGGAAAACCACTTAACCATTTTCCTGACTAAACTTTATTTCCTGCATTTAACTAAGGTGTGCAAATATTTCAACTATGTAAGTACAGTTGTGCTGTGGCGGCTGTGCTGTGGTGAATGTGCTGGTGTTGGGGCGAATGTGCTGGGGCAGCTGTGCTGGTGCTGGCGCAGCTGTGCTGGGGTTGGGGCAGCTGTGCTGGGGTTGCGGTGGCAGCTGTGTGGAGAAGGGCGGTGTGGAGAGTGTCACAGACGCTCTGCTGGTGGTGCTGGCTTCAAAGAAATGGTAACCGGAGTCAGTGCGTGGACAGATTGAGCTCTCGGTTCAATGACAAGCAAAGACCTCATCTGCGCACACACCACCTCCAGGCGCCATTTTCCTTAAGTCCGCTGCTGGGAGAGCAGTGGGCCAAAGACGGCGCGTGCGCAGATGAGATCTTGGCCTGTCAGCTCCATCTGCGCACGCGCCGACTCCGGGCACCATTATTTGAGCCCTAACCACCAAAGCAGGCCATGCACAGCTGCCGCAGACCTTGCATAGCTGCTGCTGACCATACACAGCCGCAGTAGACCTTACACAGCCACTGCAGACCCTGCACAGCTGCCGCAGACCCTGCACAGCTGCCACAGACCCTGCACAGCCACTGCAGACCCTACACAGCTGCCGCAGACCCTGGACAGCCGCCGCAGAGCGTGCACAGCCGCCTCAGCATTGCCCCTGCCTCCTGCTACCCCTCTCCACCACCCCCCGGTAAAATACATTTGGATTTTAACACGCACCCCTCACTTTCAGGCCAAATTTTTGGGAGGAAAAGTGCATTTTATAATCCGAAAAGCTGAAAAGTACGGTATATATAAATTTATTGAATATTACTTCTACAACTTTATGCAATGTTTTTCTTTCTCCTTTTCTTTTCAAAGCTTCTCTTGATATCTTTTCTCTTATAGAAGGCCTGCGGCTCTTCTGTGTGAACCATCCAGCAGTAGTCCCCCATCATGTTCACAAACATATACCTTGATATCGTCGTTCCATCTTCTTGATATCCTGATCAAATCTTTCTCCTTTCTCTTCACTAACAGCACCAAGGTTTTCACAAAAGTAGTCCAAATGGGAATGGAAAAAAATGTAACTTAAAATTCATCAGACAACCCAAGGCTTTGAAACATTTCAGCATGTTCTACACGCTGGGCTTAAATTTTGTATTTTGCTGTTACCTATCAATTTCTTCACAACATTTTTAAAAGAATCCGTCCCAAGTCCTTTTCTCAACAGCTTTCATGTTTGTTTTGAACACATCGTACTTTATAAGTTTTCGAATATCTGGACCCACAAATATATCTTCCTTCAGTTTTGCTTCAGACCGTTCCTGAAACTTGGTACAAAGGTACTTAAAAGTCTTTCCTTTTGGTAGAGCTTTCACAAACTGCTAAATGAGTCCAAGCTTAATGTTGAGTGATGGCAGGAGAACCTTAGTGGAATGAAATACATTTTCTGCAACAATGTTCTTGAGCCCAGGTTGCAAAGATGTTCTTGTTGGCCAAATATTTTGGCTACAACGATGAGTCCTATCCCTACTGTTCCATTGACACAAAAAGCATGGGTACTTTGTGCATACTCCTTGCTGCCCAAGGAGAAAAGAGAGAATTTTTCATCACATACAGTATTTACCATCCTTGATCTTCATAGTTACGTTTCTTCAGAATAAAGTCTAAATTCTCACAGCTTTCCTTTAAGTGCACAGAATGCCCTACAGGCACTGAAACATACTTGCTGCCATTGTTCAGTAGCACAGCTTCCAGAATTTTTTGGGATGAATCAATAGTCTCCACTTGCTCACATTGTACTCAACGCTAAATTTTTCCATCCGTACAGAAACGTTACCATAATACACTAGCACACCGTCTTGAGAAGGGTATGGAAGGAATTCCTTTTCTCTGCTTCTATAACATGAAAAACAGGTATCAGAAGCTAGCAGGTCCTTTTTCTTTAGTCAAAAGCCTGATAGTTCTGCAGACTGTTTAGGAAGGATCAAGTCCCTGACTGTAAAAAAAAAAAGCTGGGGCTCAATGAGACTAGCGTGAAAATATTAATCAGAATACTGCTTTTCATGTTCTGAATCTTCCAAATCAGGTGTACGAGCCATCCAAAGGAATCTTGCTCCTGCAAGACAACGCCTCTGCTCACAATGCACAAGTGACCACGGCAAAACTGGCAGAGCTGGGCTTCCAGCTGGTTGACCACCCACCTTTTTCACCTGATCTAGCTCCCTCCGACTATCATCTGCTTCCAAACCTGAAGAAATACCTTAAGGCTGTGTCGGCACTTTGCGTTTTCACCTGCGTTTAACCTGCTTTTCAGCTGCGTTTTGAACTGCAGCGTTTTCATGCCAAAAGGCATGCGTTTTGATTTTCCAGCAAAGTCTATGGGACATTGAGCTGACTGCCGAGACCCACCAACCGGTTCCCCCTCCCCACCGCGCAATGAATGAGACCACACATGGAATATCTTTCTTTTGTACTTTATTGAAGGTATCCACGTAACACCATTCAATGTTGATATAAAAGGGGGTTGCTTGTTATTTTGGCCACAGCTTTAACCACAGGCACAAATCCGCCTTAAACCTGAGGGAGGAGGCCCGATGCCTACGGCCGTCCGTGGCAGGTTGGCTCTCACCAAATCCCTCTTCCACCGGCTGTGACTTTGAGATTGAACCATAACCTTTTTCCATAGGCACAAAACCGCCTTAAACCTGAGGGAGGAGGCCCGATGCCTACGGCCGTCCGTGGCAGGTAGGCTCTCCAAATACCTCTTCCACCGGCTTTGACTTCCGAACTTGTAACAGAACCTTCTTAAGGGAGGGAGGGCGGGCGATGCTCACCCTGAGGGCAGATGTGGTAAGAGGAAGGAGGGACTCCGGCAGCTGTTTATATGCCCTGGAGGAGGTCCCAGCAGGGAAGGGGGGTCAGCGGGGGGCATTGCACAATGGGAAGGAGGGAGAGGTGACCATGGGGGACGTAGCGAGGGGCTCAGCAGTCAGGGGCAGCGGCATCGGCCGCAGTGCCCTGCAGACTGCCGAGACCCACCAACCGGTTCCCCCTCCCCACCGCGCAATGAATGAGACCACACATGGAATATCTTTCTTTTGTACTTTATTGAAGGTATCCACGTAACACCATTCAATGTTGATATAAAAGGGGGTTGCTTGTTATTTTGGCCACAGCTTTAACCACAGGCACAAATCCGCCTTAAACCTGAGGGAGGAGGCCCGATGCCTACGGCCGTCCGTGGCAGGTTGGCTCTCACCAAATCCCTCTTCCACCGGCCACGGAGTGGCGAAGGCCCAAGCCTGAGCTGCGACCCCCACACAGGGCCCTTATGGCCCGCTCAACCCCGTCCTTACTGTCCGACAGGAAATTGTCTAGGCCTATATCATTAAGGCTACAACCATCCTCTAGCACCAAACAGCTGACCTCTGATTCCAGCATCTCGTGTCCCGGCACTATCCCTCTTCCTGACGCTATAAATTTGGCGATCTGCATATTAACGTGTTGCCTTGACCTTTCCACAGCTGCTATGTTCCTTGCCCCTGTACAACTCAATCTCGGTAATATACTGGACCGTACCCCCACTACGTTGCTAAAGAAGCTGCTGAACTTATCTAGGAAAGAAGCTGCTGAACTTATCTAGGAAAGAAGCTGCTGAACTTATCTAGGACCACTTGCATGACCGCAAGCAGATCCTGGATCCTCACATTTACCAGGTCATTTCCACCCGTGAATGACCAGCACTACTAGGCCAGTGGCTACTCTGGATATGCTCACTACCACGGGCAGGACCTGGGCCCAGGCCAGGCCCCGAACTCTTCTCCAGTGAAACTTGAGGTCACAAACTCCCAGCACGCTTCCACCCGGTCTCGACTCAGTCCGCCGTGCTGCCCAGAATATGTGTGAGTGACCTAGGATCCAGATGCTAGGTCTCGACAGATCTAAAAGAAAAACGGTTACCTCTCTTGTATGCAAAACATTTTCTATCATCGTGTCACCAAACATCATTGTATTAATGTTTCTTTAGGTTTGAAGGTGCTTAGATAACCGAAATGATATACATATATTTATTTAACAATTTATTTTATTTTATTTATTTATTTATTTTTTTTTTTTTGTGTAATATATAAACGTGCCAAACAGTGGACAACTGGTGGCAGGGAACTACAGGACTGCACGGATAGGTATGAAGCTGGCCCTTGCTGCCTCGGTTGTCGTGTCGATGCGGAAGGAGTGCATGCCATAATGTCCTGGTTGTAGGTCCAGGTAGTAAATAGACATTTTAAGCAATGCCGAAAGTTGTGTCACCGTGAGTGGGATCACTCTGCGTGTTCCAAGAAGAATTTGTTGGGAACCCAAGACTCTAAGTGTCGCTGCAAGGTAAGGATGGGACATAGGATACCTGAAAACGGGAAAATAGGGAACCAAACTCCTCTACCGACCTGATCTATTTTGGAGCGCCTTATGCGAACCTGTACTCCACCATTGCAAACTATAACATTGTCGCGTAACAGACCACCGGTGCGACCTAGGGACCTGCTAACTAATTCGCTGACCGTCAAGGCTCCGAAGAATGCTAGCGAGAAGGCGGCCGAGAACAAGAGGACCTCGCTGTCATTGGTGCAAACGTCACCTAGCTGGTTTATTATGCCGGAAAGGATGGCGAATGAATTGGCCTTCCTGCTCTCCGTGCACCAGCGCTTCCAGCCTTTAACGGCCTGTTTGAACAGAAAGGCCTTGGTGACATCGGTCCATCCATGAACCTGAAAGTGAGAGGCTATTCCTGCAACCCGCTACTACGCTACTGTGCCCGGCAAGCCACTGGTATGTAGATGCGTTATGTCTCGAGCAACGGAATTGCTAAGAAAACCGCGGACACCTGGCTAGGCAGCGGTTGAACTATATTGAAATCATTCGTCCCAAGCCTTACCATACAAATGACACGTTGATGGGATGCCTTAATCAGCGGAATCAACTGTCCACGGGGACCGTCCAGAGGGACTGTGGACACTTTTGGCCATTGTTGTCAGATTCTGGGTGCAATGCTCGAAACTTATGAAAATCAAATGCAATAAGGCATCAGCGATAGTGTTATCAATCCCCGGTATGTGGCTGGCCTTGACCCAGATATTATGTTCAAGGCACTTAAGAACTAAGTATCGTAGCAAGCTGATCACCGGTGGTGAGGAAGATGCGAGGTGGTTAACGGCGTGGACGACACTTATGTAGTCAGTCCTGAAGCGGGACCGATTGTTCGCCAACTTTTCTGCCCAAAGACTTGTAGCTACTATTATAGGGAACAGCTCGAGTAAAGGTTTTTTTTTGTTTTTTTTTTTTTGTTTTTTTTTTGTCCACCCAGACAGGTGCCATGTGTTGGGCCAGCGATTAGCGTACCAATTGGGACCAAGGTAAACGCCGAATCCGGTGGACCCGGCAGCATCTGAAAATAGATATATCAGCGCTGGAAACTTCCTGTTCCTGGAAACATGAACGCCCATTGTAAGTAGCTATGAAGGACCTCCATACACCGAGCTCCTCACGTAGAGCGCTGGTGATGAAAATCATTTGATGGGAGGCAGTTATGCTCCTAGTGGCCAGGCAGAGCCTCAGGGAAAAGCCCCTTCCCATGGGCATGACTCTAAAGGCGAAGGCGAGCAAGCCTAATAGAGATTGCATTTGCGCCAGGGTTACCTTACGAACCGCGCAGAACCCGTCAATGAGCGATGTGGTTTTTTCAACCTTTTTGAGTGGTAGCCGAAACATCATGATAATTGAGTCTATTTCGATTCTCAAATGAAAAGGCAGGTCACATGGCCAACTGTTTTTTCGGCCAACAGCGGAAACCCAAACTTGTCCGCTATGACCTGGACAGATTTTAACGCGCTTGAGCATGCTTTAGAGTTGGTGTGGGAAAACGGACAAGAAATCATCCAAATAATGGGTGACCAATTTATTCTTTGCCACGTCCTTAACCACCCATTCCAGGAAAGAGCTGAAGAGCTCGAAGTGTGAGCAGGATATGGAGCAACCCATGGTAATTCACATGTGGTACAGAATTTTTTGTTGAAATAGCACCCTAGCAGGTGGGACAATCGGGGTGCACTAGTAGCGGGCGAAAGGCAGATGCTATGTCCGATTTTGCCATTAGTGCTCCTTACCCTGCTTTTCGCACCAGTGCGACCGCTTTGTCAAAAATGCATAGGAAACTGCTGAGTCCTCTGTGGGGATGCCGTCATTGACTGACCGCCCAGCCGGGAAGGACAAGTAGTGTATGAGGCGAAATTCACCCTTTTCTTTCTTAGGCACTATCCCTAGGGGTGAAACGCGAGGGTTTAAGAATGGTAAATCTATAAATGGGCCTGCTAGTCGGCCTAACGCCACTTCCTTCAGTAGTTTGTTCGCCAGGACCTGTGGGAGGTCCCGGGCCGATTTGAGGTTGGGGGCGAAGGTTAGTTCTGAGGAGAACATAAAGGGGGATAAAGAAACCGTGGTTGAAACCGTCCCTAATAGCGTTGGCCGCAGCCTTATTGGGGTAACGTTCTAGCAATGGCTCCACCACGTGCACGTTCACTGGAGTCTTTGGGACTTGGTGGTGCATTTTTAGTGTGACGCCTGTCTAGTTGCTTATCGCATTTGGAGGAGGTGTGATTGCCTCCGCACGATGAGCATTCGCGCTTGTATTTGCGGAGTCCTTGAAACCTGCGATGGCCTTCATTGAAAAGCCAACAGTGACCTGGTCTGCGGACATTTGCAGCTCCAGGTGTAGCGTGGTGAGAGGAAAAGTTTGGTGGGCCTGGAAACGACTGGTGGGACTTTTGCGCCATCATAAGCCACGAATCGGTGGCCTTAACTTCCCAACGGTTGGAATGCCAAGCATCTTCTAAATTCTTCGTCGTACTTCCACCACGCAGAACCCCAATGGGTTTTATAGGAGTTGAAAATGGTATTGCAGTATTTTGCGAATTGACTCTCTTTTCTTTGTTGACTGTGTTTTGCTCCACTGATATTAGGGAACAGATATCGACGTATTTGTTTGCGCGAATTTTTATTTATATTTTTTTTTTTTTTTTTTTAACTGTATCTGGTGTTAGGTGAGTTCCCAGCTGTGATACACAGCAGTAGAACACGTCCCTGTGTAAGTCGGGCGCTGCTGCGTTACATCCTGATGTTGTACAAACGCGGGGTTAACCAGAGCTACTCCTGATGGTGTTAACAAGATCGCCCAATAAAAGTGGCGTACGTTTTGCGCCATTTTCCGAAACCCGTAGCGTTCTCATTTTGGGATCTATGGCGCAATGACTGCTTATTTTGCGTCTCGAGTTTACATTTTTTAATGGTACCATTTTGCGCAGATGCTACTTTTGATCGCCTGTTATTGGATGTTACGCAAAACATGCGGTGACCAAAAGCGTAATTTTGGGTGTTTTGTGTTTTTTTTTTTTTTTTTTTTTTTTGCTGCTACGAAATTTAACAATCAGATTAGGGACTCTAGATTGTGAGTTCCAATGGGGACAGCGTCGCCAATGCATAGAAAGCGCCGTGGACAGCGCTACCCAAGTGAATAAAATTATTAGCATTATTATTCTTTAATTGATTTTATATTTTGATAGATCAAGCTTTTCTGAACGTGGCGATACCAAATATGTGTATATATGTATACATATTTTTTTTTTTTTTTTTTTTGTTTTATTATTTTATTTATTTATTTTTATTTTATTATTTTTATTTTATTTATTTATTTATTTATTTATTTTTTTTAAACTTGTCCCTTTAGGGGGATGTATGGATGTGCTTGACTGCTGCAGACCACCACGTTCGCTTTGTAAAGAATGCGACCGCTGGGCAGGAAATGCAGTTATAAAGCATGTTTGTTTATGACTGCATTTCCCTTTAAATTTGCCGCTTTTACTTTTAATGACATCACTTCCGGTCCGGGGGCCGAAAACCGGAAGTACAGTATAGTCACATGGTTGCCGAGTCAGAGGAAGTGACTCGGCTGCCATGGATACCGGATGTGACGCAGCCTCAGCATGGAGCGGTAAGCAACATGAGGGGCGCGTCATGCTGGGCGGTGCAGAGTGCCTGGGGGGAGGCGCTCTGCATTGTGGTGGCGAGCGTGATGCCAGGATTCCTGAGGGGAGGGGGAGCATCGCTGCGTGGCGTGGACGAACGCGATGCTCGGTGGGGGGCAGCATGCCTGGGTGACGGGGGTGCAGCGCTGCGAGATATATGTGAACCCGATGACCGGTGGGGCAGGGGATAGGTGGCCGGGGGTGAGAGCGGACCGGACCTTCTGGACCGGGCCGCCCTGCGCCTGGGGTCTGTTGTGGGGCTTAGGCGCTGCGGTGGACGGGAGGGTCTGGAAGACCTGTGCCCACCGCTGCTGGGAACCGGCAGGAGGGAGCTGGTGCCCACAAGGGAGGCAAGCCAATCGGCTCCCTCCCGTCCGATCCTTTCTCTTACCGCTGCTTCCAGGGGGTCCATCGGCGATGCTCACCCTGAGGGCAGATGTGGTAAGAGGAAGGAGGGACTCCGGCAGCTGTTTATATGCCCTGGAGGAGGTCCCAGCAGGGAAGGGGGGTCAGCGGGGGGCATTGCACAATGGGAAGGAGGGAGAGGTGACCATGGGGGACGTAGCGAGGGGCTCAGCAGTCAGGGGCAGCGGCATCGGCCGCAGTGCCCTGCATTCTTGTGCGCACTTTGCAGTTCAAAACGCTGCGTTTAATTTGCATAAATTAGGGTAAAAACCATGCGTTCAAAGAAGCAGCATGTCAATTGTCTTTGCCATTTCTGCAGCGTTTTGCTAACATTGAAGTCAATGAGAAGTTGCAAAAACAAGCAACATCAAAATTCCAGCGTTTTACATGCTTTTTAACTGCAGAAAACATGCGTTTTGGACTACCTAAACGCATACATTTATGACTTCAAAATAATGGAATGATATGTCCCTTTACACACACATAGTCCGACAATTAAAATAATGAAAAATATTAAATTATTGATATTTTAGCCATAATTAGTATAAAACTGCTTTAATTATATTAAATATAACTATTTTCATTATGATTTAAATAATTATATTTGGTTTTTGTTTTTTCCCCCTTTTTTCATAGTGTTTGTATGTTAAAACTTTATTTTGTTGTGTCTTTGTGATCAAAACGCATATGACTTTATGCAATGAAAAAGCATGTAAAAAGCGCTAAAAACGCAGCTAAAACGCATGCGTATTTATAGCGTTTTGAAAGTCAATAGCAACATTGGCAAAAGCAATTACTACCAGAGGATGCGTTTAGAACTGCAACTACGACGACGCAAAGTGCGGACATACCCTTAGGGTATCAAATTTCACACCATTTCTGATGCAATGGCTGCTATGGATGCCTGGTTTGAGGCACAACCGAAATCCTTCTTTTTGCTAGGCTTACAAAACTTGGAATACCGATGTAAGAAATGTGTTGACATCAGTGGAGAGTATGCGGAATAAATGTAAAGTTTCATCATCCTATCTCGTTTCTTTCTGGGTAAAGCCAAAGACTTATCAGCAGCCCCTCGTAGTTTTAGAACCTGCATAAAAGTACAAATGATGAGGCATAGAAAAAGGATGTGTAACGAGTGACTGCTTTTCCTGACAAAAATATTATGTATCAATGTAAAGATATGTGAAATGAACTTTTTGTGATAAGATACTGTATATATGTAGGTTATTGTCTATAATCAACATAGTTTAATGGACAGTTTATTGTTCCAAAAACTATAACGCTACATTGCATGTTTTATGTTGGTTTTTGGTATAGTTACCGTATTTCCTCTGTAACTTCTTAGTCTTGCTTCTAGTTTGGTTTTTCCCTCACTAGGACGAGAGCTACTTCCCCGTTACAGTTCTGCTTTTTTCTGACTCACAAAAATGAGCTGTTTCAGCCTAAATTTATTCTTATACAGTCTCCGCTTGTTTGCTTACTTGCTGGTTTTAGATCACGTGAGAAGTGCCCACTTGCTCAGCCGATTGCATTTCGAGATGCCCAATCTGGTTTCTCGTAGAGATGTAGGTCAGTATAAAAGAAGGCCAAATTAGAACTTTTGGAGTGTGTGAAAAAACAAAACTTCAGAAAATCCAAACAAATAATTGTTAGGTACAGTATGTTTTCAATGGTCTGGAAAAAGAAGGGAACTTATGTTTCCCTAAAGGGGGTGCTACACGCAGCGATATCGCAAGCGAGCGTACCCGCCCCCGTCGGTTGTGCGTCAAAGGCAAAACGCTGCCCGTGGCGCACAAGATCACTAGGCCCCATCACACGGACTTACCTGGCTAGTGACGTCGCTGTGTCCGGCGAACCGCCTCCTTTCTAAGGGGGCAGTTCGTGCGGCGTCACAGTGGCGTCACTAAGTGGCCGCCCAATAGAAGCGGAGGGGCGGAGATGAGCGGCCGTAACATCCCACCCACCTCCTTCCTTCCGCATTGCCGGCGGCCGGAGGTAAGCTGTAGTTCGTCGTTCCCGAGGTGTCACACACAGCGATGTGTGCTGCCGCAAGAACGACGAACAACCTGCGACCTCTACAATCAACGATATTTTGAAAATGAACGTGTCAATGATGGACGATTTGATGAGTATTTTCCATCGTTAACTGGATTTTCCATCATCACACACAACGACGTCGCTAACGATGCCGGATGTGCGTCACGGAATCCGTGACCCAGGCGATATATCGTTAGATACGTCGTTGCGTGTAACGGGGCCTTAAGGTCTTTAGATAGCTGATGGCCAGCAAATTGTCTGACAGCTTTCTTTCTCTCCTCACTCCTCTATATGCAGGAGTAATTGGCTGGCAAATACTATTGTGTACTCTATGAGAAAGCAGCTGTCAGACATCTCTGGCGGTGGCTTATAGTTTAAGGTTCATCTCCATGGACCTTGCAAAATTTTACTGGTCATTTAAATGCCTGTTTATACAGTCAGACCAAAGTAAATGATGCTCAATGAGGATACAACTAGATCGCTCAGTGCACAGAGGTTGCTGTAGTTCTCGGCAGTAAGTGAAGAGTCCGGTTTACATTGGATGATGAGCCACTTATTTTGATGATCTTTTATGCTACACAAAAGATCATTTCACCCATGAAGCATCGTTTTCCTCATTCATTGGGTAATCTGCAACTTGTTTAAAAGGCAAGATAATCGTGAAATGAATGTTTTAAACAACGCTCGTTTATGATTATATTGCAGTGTTTAGAGAACAAAAAGATCAGCTATCCGAAATCAGACTCAGTGGATCCACCAGATAACTGTTGGGAACAGTCCAGGGGCCTCAAACACATTAGGCTTTAGGCCGAAACCATCAATAGTGGCAGGTTATGGTAATGCTTATAGGGGCTATAAAATGTGACCCAGTGCTTAATACGCTGCTATGTTTTGTAGAAGTCTCTGGTAATCTATTGTTCATCCATGTTGACAGGTGGTTACTCCAGGATGTTGCCACAGAGCTATTGTGGCAATTGTGTGTGGCAATTTTTCATCATTCCTGTCATTGTACTAATGGATGAAGAGAATGCAATAAGTCTACCACAATTTCCCTTTCTTTAGCAGAACTCTACAGTAAAAGATGCAGAGAGGATAAACATGACCAGTCCAAAGTTTTCAGCACCCACCGGTGATCAGCCAGCTGCATTATTGGTGGCTACCTCCGCTGAGTTCAGACACATGACATAGCATTTGGTGCGGTTGCCCAATGGTCCCGATGTATCACTCCATTTGTATGTTCCCATCTTAAGTCACCACGTGATTTCAGCTAATTGTTCACTTACCACATCACTTATTAAAATTTTCCTTTTATCATATATTGACATTCGCTTTTAGAATAACACCTACAAATTCTTTATCCTTTCTCATTTCTCATACATTATATATATGAAAAATTAGTTTCCAAAGAATTTACGTGTTTTTAGTATGGGAGGGGACACAAAAGCCCAATGACTAAATGACTATACACTTGCTTTACTGGCTGCAGTTGTGTCTTTGAATGGGCCATAAGTCCCACACCATAACTCTGGATCCAGGAGGAAAGGAAAGAGGGGCTTGGGCCAGGGTTACCCGCTGCAGGCTGGTTATCAGCTGCTCATCCATATGTCGAGCTGAAGGGAGATATGTGTGTGGCGCCCCTTATGCGGGCGTCACACGGGACGATCTATCGTGCGATCGCACGAGTGATCATACCCACCACCGTCGTTTGTGTGTCACGGGAAATTAGTTTCCCGTGGCGCACAAAGTCGTTAAACCCCGTCAAACGTACCTACCTGCCTAGCGACGTCGCTGTGGGCGGCGAACATCCACTTCCTGAAGAGGGATGGACGTTCGGCGTCATAGCGACATCATACGGCGGCCAGCCAATAGAAGCGGAGAGGCGGAGATGAGCAGGACGTAAACATCCCGCCCACCTCCTTCCTTCCACATTGCCGGCGGGATGCAGGTAAGCTGTGTTCGTCGCTCCCGAGGTGTCACACGGAGCGATGTGTGCTGCCTCGGGAGCAATGAACAACCGGCGCACAGAAGGACGAACGAGATTATGAGAATGAACGACGTGTCAACGAGCAACGATAAGGTGAGTATTATTGCTCGTTCACAGTCGTTCCGAGGTGTCACACGATACTATATCTCGAACGATGCCGTATGTGCGTCACTAACGACGTGACCCCGATGACATATCGCCCAATATATCGTACCGTGTGATGCCCGCATTAGAGTACTGCACCTGATTTAAGGTGTAGTGCTTAACCAGGATCCAGAGGAGGTCGGTACCGGTTTCACCACTTACACAGCCAAATACACAACCACGTTGCCTTCCCCAGTGGGGACCAGGCTAGGGTCGGGTCTTAAGGTTGCCTTCAAACATGGGGGGCACCATCTACTAGTGACAGAGACCGGGGGAGGAGTAGCCCTCAGGTGGAGTCAGGAGCCAACACAACAGTTAGGGGTTCTCCAGCAGGAGAGGAAAGGAGCAGACATGTCTTCACAGTGCTCCGGTAGGACACAGGAGTTGTTCTTGCAGTTGCCAAGGTGTGAGCTTAATCGTTCCCTCAGAACCGAAGCCATGCAGGGTGCTGAACCCTAAGGAAGATCATACTTGGTTTTCCAGAATCTGCCAAAACGGGGCGCTTTCAAGCTTCCCTGGCCACACAGAGCCTGAAAGCACAGTGCCAGATAGGATCCGAGGCCTTGGACACGGCCAGGCCCCATAGCCGCGGTACCTGCAAATAGGGAAAAGAGTACTACTCGAGATGGACCGGGTTACCCAAGTAGCTTAAGCCACGGGGATCCAACACATAGGGCGTTAGGAGGAAGGGCCCACCAAGCACCACACCGGACTGACCTCTGAAGGAATCCGAGTTTGACGGGGCTCATCACAGCGAGTGACCAGTACTAACCGGGCGAGCAGCACAAAGAGTGAGTAAAGACACCTGGAACCCCAAAGGCCATCGCCATCACTACTGCCTTCATCATCCTCCCAGGGGCCCGCTCCACCTATGGGAAGTGACACCATCTCTGGTGCTATTACCATCTGCCACAGAGGACAGCGACAGGAGCGGCCGCTAATCCCTGGCCGCGTACCACAGGTGGCGTCATGACAATCTTCCTACTACAATCCCCATCATCCTCCCTCCTTATTGGTGTACACCTCGGGGCACGAAGCCGGGCAGGCCACTGCGACATCCCAGACCAGCACACCGTCCCGGTGATGAGTAACTCAGGTATGAGACCCCGTGCCTGATTCCCACTGCCCCCTGGGTGTTACACGTGCCACCTAAGTTTGTGTATCTAGCTGTGCCCATGCTGCTGGTGTAACCGGTGGCAGCACATGTTAACCATTGCGTGAATATTGGATTTCTTTTGGTGTCTCCCTTTACATAAAAGATTCCTCCATTCCCAAAGTGAATTGGAATAAAACAATTTTCTTGGAAGTATATTAATATACAACATATCTAAATACTACAAATGTGGTTTTGATCCTGGAGAAGGATTTTTGTCAAACAATAGTGATGGTGAGAGAATCAAGCTTCACTACCATGTAGATTCCACAGGTAAAAACCGCACATGCGTTTTTGGAGCGAACGCATTTAGTCTGCAGCTAAGGATGTCACTACCAGGAAGTTTCAAAAACAAAACAGCTTTATTTAAAGGAATTAGACCCAAGAAATGCAGAATCAAAACAGCAATAAAAACGCAGCGTCAAAAGCGGACACAAAAATTCAATAAAAAATTTCACAAGTTAAAGGGAATCTGTCACCAGATTAATGCCATCTAATCTGAGACCAGGATAATGTAGGGGCAAAGATCCTGATTCCAGCGATGAGTCACTTACTGGGCTGGTTACTGTAGTTTTGATAAAATCACTATTTAATCAGCAGTAGATTATCCTTAACGGACTACTTGGGGTGCTGCCAGGTAGTCCAGCATATTCATGATCTCTGTATAACTGCTATATCTGCAGCAGAGAAAATGACAGCAAAGCTCAGTAAAGCGGGCTTTACACACTGCGATATCGGTCCCGATATCGCTAGTGTACGTACCCACCCCCATCTGTTGTGCGACACGGGCAAATCGCTGCCCGTGCCGCACAACATCGCCCAGACCCGTCACACATACTTACCTCCCCGGCGACGTCGCTGTGACCAGCGAACCGCCTCCTTTCTAAGGGGGAGGTCCGTGCGGCGTCACAGCGACGTCACTGAGCGGCCGCCCAATAGCAGCGGAGGGGTGGACATGAGCGGGACGTAACATCCTGCCCACCTCCTTCCTTCCGCATAGCGGCCGGGAGGCAGGTAAGGAGAGCTTCCTCGTTCCTGCGGCGTCACACGGAGCAATGTGTGCTGCCGCAGGAACGAGGAACAACCTCGTTACTGCTGCAGTAACGATTTTTGAGAATGGACCCCCATGTCACTGATGAGCGATTTTGCACGTTTTTGCAACGATGCAAAATCGCTCATCGGTGTCAAACGCAACAGCATCGCTAATGCGGCCGGATGTGCGTCACCAATTCCGTGACCCCAACGAGTTCGCATTAGCGATGTCGTAGCGTGTAAAGCCCCCTGTAGTGACACATCACTGGAATCAGTGTCTGTCTCTACATTATGCTGCTCTCAGATTGGGTAACAAAAACCTGGTGACAAATTCTTTTTAAAGAAAGTGTGGAATGGTGTAGAAATTCTGGAGCATCAAAAATTCAATGAATACTGATTATGCCTTAATGTACCTGAAATGAAGACTAGAGGAGTGCGGCTACTTTACATTATGCCACCCCATATCATAATCTTGGGAGTAGGACCATAGTGATGTTCCCTCAAGAAAGTCTCTTCATGGCATTACCCACACAGTCTCCAGATGGAGACCCAAGGCCGGAAAGGAGGGCTTTCCTTCAGCAATGAGTCCAGCTTTTGTTTTGGATCTTGATAATTTCCATGACTTAGTGCATTCAGCATGGCCGAACATTTCCCAGATTAATGACCATAGAAGCCCAAGTGTGTAAATGCGTGTCTTTCTCCACATGGTGCTCATATTCGATACTGAAAAAAATTAGCTGTTTTGAAAATGTTGCTTCCATTTTTTCATTACTTGCATATTAATTACATGTCCATCAATCCTGTGAATTTCATAAATTCCACGAGTTTTCCTTCTTGATGTTGCAATTTCAGCGTTGAGGAGTGTAGGATATTGGTTCTTCTTATGCTGCAGAAAGGCAATTGAGCCATGAGGAGCTGGATCCTGGGTACAACTGCTACGTCTGCCCCCTCTGGCACATTTCTTCCTAAGGCTATGTGCGCACGTTGCGTAATTACATGCAGTTATGCTGCGATCTGCACCGCAGCGTAACTGCATGCATCCTGCGTCCCCAGCATAATCTATGAAGATTATGCAGGAACTGTGCGCACTTGACGTATTAGAGCGGAGCGCTTCGGCTGCTGCGCTTTGCCTGCACCCCAACCCTGTCTATGGGAGGAGCTGCAGTCAGAGCGCATGGAATCGGCTTTTTTTTTTTTTCATTACGGACTGTTTCTGCAGCGATTTGAAGCGCACGTGTGCTGTTGAAATCGCTGCAGAAATTTCTGCAGGGACAGTACGCAACGTGCGCACATAGCCTAATGGTTGCATTTTTACTAATTGTATATTGTGCCCTTATGTTGGTAATGCAATATTACACCCTGATTGTGATTTTGTAAGTGTGCCCTATAGCCTATTGTGTGTCTCTGCAAAGCTCTTCATAAATACAATTATTATTATTAGTACTATTATTAATATTATGATTAATTTACTTACATGAAAAAAGTTATTGCTTTCTCTGTTTTCACATTCTTCCAGAGTAGCGAGTAATGTTTAAGGCTCTAAAGTTCTATGAATATAAGGGCTTCCTTTCCAGGGATTGGTCCAGAACAAACCGCAAAATTTGGATGGAACATTACAGCCTCGGGCTTATACACATGGTATTACCATGTATACCAACCCAGTAAGGTAACACATACAGAACCTACAAATCTGCATTATAACACATACTATGCCTCTTTTTTCGTTCTCAAGCCATGGCCACTTTATAGATCTTTTAGCCGTTTTATGCTCTCAAGTTAAATATCTTTATAGGGTGAATGGCTAGAGATGTGCCCCCATATAAAATAGGTGCCAAAACACACTACTTAAAATATAATTGTTAATAGGATTTGACTTTAACGATAATACATGCAATTTATGAATTTATGTGGTTTCAACAGTGCAGCTGCAAACTACTCTCATAATACCACTAGTCCGCAAATGACCACGTTTTCCACCATACTTCACCATGTGGCCATACTCTCTTTGGGGGCTAGCTTTCCACTCTAAAGCTTAGTAAATGCTTAGAGTGTCAGCATCAAATTTCACTCTCCAGGCTCTCGTTACACCAATGGATTTGGTATAAATTCTATATTTCATTTCATAGGATGATTTTAAGAAGTATAGAAATGGGGATTGCTCTTGCTCTCGGATTACTTTGCTCTGACCACAAGCTTCCTGTGCAGTTGTAGAGCTCACGGCTCAATACTTTCAGCTTCAGAAGCATTACTATCAGGGTGGTACTAATAATAATCCACCATTGGACTGTTTGTCCTAATGAATTGGTGCTTTAAAAAAGGTTCATTTTGGGTACAGAATTAAGAATACAATGTCTTACCTCTTTCAATACGTGGCTGGTCACGGGCAATGCAGCAATGCAACAGGGATGTCTTTGAAGAAGTTTGGTGCACACTAGTAAAGCTTTATTTTGTGGTTAGTAGAAGGAAGTCACTGACGTGAAATCATGACTTTATAAGGAAATGTCAGCCGTTTTAACCCTTCCTCTATTTGCAGAACCACCTGATTAGTCAAAAAGATGTTAACACCATTACCCACTTCCTAGCCTGTTGTGCACCGTGCTTTAGTAAGTCTAGGTGCCATTTCTGTCTCTTGATTGCTCCGTCATTTTACGACATAGATTCTTAAATTGAGTCCAGACTAACACAAAAATTGGTGTCTAATACAACAGGGTCCCAAAGGTTCATCAGATGACAACCCCATTTGGAGCTGATATAGGAGCTAATTGATTGCCATTAGAGTACTTTTTTATGAGTTGATCCTCAAATAACCCATTAGATCTAACTAATAATTTATCTTTAAATTATAATACATGAAATATACTTGAAGATTCTGTATGCATGGAGAATGGGCCTCCATAGTCATTTTCTCAGTGGAAGCAAGACTGAACCAGTATGGCTATTTGTGTTGGCTCATGGTAGAATACCACTCATGCAGAATAGTGCACTGTCACAGAGATTTTCATAAATTTTTCTGACTGTCATAGTGTAGTCGGGTTCCATTCAGACTACAGATTCTGACACTCCACCTGATAACTCCTCTGGTGTCAGAAAACAACGCAGGAAGACTCAAGTGTCGACCTATGGAGTACTAATTCAGAGTCAGGCTAGCAGGAGTTAATCTCTGTTAGTCTACTTGTTAGTCTCCTTTAATGACCTGCTATGGCTAAGCCAATCACATCTGCTCCCCTCTTATATATGCTAGCTGGATCTTAACACCTATGCCAGCTATAGTTTATCTTAGTTTGTCTTGGGAGGTGTGGTGATCAAACTATCTGGTATGATACCTGTTGCTGTGTGCGTAGTGGAGTTAACCTATGTGGCCTTTCTATAGCTACCCTCCTGCTCTTGATTTTCTCCTGACGGAGTCTCTTTTTGTCTATTCCTGTGTGTGTACAGTGTGTCAGAGTTTTGGTTTTCCCTTGCCTGTCCTAATATGTTTATCATCTCACTAATAGAGTAGTATTTCTCAGGAGTATAAAAAGGCATGGGACTTTGGCATATCCACCATCAGAAGTAATCTGGAAGTGAGGAATAGCCTAGGGTCTCCTAGCATAAGGGACAGCATAGGAGCCCCCTGTCCTTTGATATCCTGATGAACATCATGACATTATAGGTGGCAGAACTTTTTTCCTTCCACCATGGACCTGGTTGCTGCATTAGCGAGACAATTGCAGACCATGTCTCTTTAGGTGGCTGAATTAAACTTAAAAAAAAGAGTGTCAAAAGGGACACTTTATCAGTGCCTCTCTCTGTGCCCAAGGTAAGACAACAGTTAAGAAAACTGCTAGACCCAGGTTGTTTGGTGAATTCTATCCTGGGTCTACGTACCCTCAAGGGTTAAGGTTGGGGACCTCAAAGTCTCTATTATGATGTTTCTTGATAGTGATTCAGAGGCAAGCATGATCGATGAACAGTTTGAGTATGTGTATGGGCAGGAATTCTGTATAGGGGTACTTCATTAGGAGCTTTCATCATGTTATGTTCTTAAGAGCCTTTCTGCACAAATTGTATTGGAGGTCCCCAGGTTAGCATTACATAACCCCACTGTTGACTGGCAAACATAAAAAGTAATAAAGTCGAGCACTACTTGTAAAGACCACTGTCTAGGAACCTGTATTTTGGCGGTTACCACAAGTCTTCCTGGTCCTCTGTCTGATTATAGTGATGTGTTCTCAGAGGGGGGATGTCAGGAATTGCCGCCACATAGGCCTTATGACTGCACCTTAAGGTTGATGCCAGGGGCAAAATTGCCCAAGTGCACACTGTATGACTTGTCGGGCCCTGAGAGATTAGCTCTCAAAGAGTATATAACAGAGAGTTTAGCTAAAGGACACATTAGGCCTTCTTGGTCACCAGTGGCTGCAGGATTCTTCTTTGTCTATAAGAAGGATGGTGGCTTACGGCCGTGCCTGGATTTCCGGGAGCTCAACCAAATAACGGTCCTAGATCCGTATTCTCTGCCACTAATTTCTGACCTATTTAATCAGATTGCTGGTGCTAAATGCTTATTTAAACTTGACCTTAGGGGGGTCTATAATCTGATCTGGGTCAAAGTGGAATATGGCTTTTAATATGCCAGAGGGGCACTTTGAAAATCTGTTGATGCCATTTGGCCTTACCAATGCTCCTGATGCATTCCAACACTTTGTTAATGCTGTTATCTCATCTTTTGGGGAAGTCTGTAATCATTTACCTAAATGACATTCTCATATATTCACGGGATTATGGGTCTCATCTGCAACATGTCAGACAGGTATTGCAAATTCTCAGAGAGATATATTATATGCTAAACTAGAAAACTATGTTTTCGATGTTCTGAAACTTCCGGTTTTGGGCTACATAATTTCGGCTTCTGGTTTTAGGATTACAGACAATATTGAAATGGGACCATCCTGAGAACCTTAAAGTTCTGCCACATTTCTTAGCTTTTGTGAATTATTACAGGAAGTTGATTAAAAAATCTTCAGCCATAGCAAGACCCTTACTGACATGACTAAAAAAGATAGAGACTTCTCAAAAAGGACTCAGGGTGCTTTATATGCATTGGACTGTCTTAAAAAATGCTTATCTTTGGCACCTGTATTGATACAGCCTGATGTATCTCAGCCTTGTAAGGTGGACGTTGACGAGTCAGAAGTATGGGTGGAAGCTATGTTGTCTCAGCGTAAACTACGTCCATACGCCTTCTTTTCTAAGAAACCCCCTCCACTGCTGAGGTGGTTGAGGGGGGTATTAGGATAGTATTTCTCAGGAGTATAGAAGGGCACAGGACTCTGGTGTCACCACCATTAGGAGTAATCTGGAAGTGAGGCATAAGCTAGGGTCCCCTAGCGTAAAGGACAGTATAGGAGCCCCCTGTCCCTTGCTATCCCAAAGTAATATCGTGACATGTAACAAGTAACATTGTGACATATGCCTTTTGTCGTCCACATCTCTCCCATCTCTAGTAGGAGATGTGCAGCATGAACCTCTGGTAAATATTTTCTTCTCCTTTTGCGGCTATAACAGCTGCAAGTCACTTTGGATAAGTCTCTCTGAGCTTTCCACATCTTGCCAGTGGGATTTTTGCCCATTTCTCAAGAAAAAAACTGCTCCAGTTCCTTCAAGTTAAATGGTTTCCTCTGATGACCATAGATTCGTAACTGGATTAAGGTTTGGTTCTGACTAGGCCACCATAATACATTTAGACGTTTCCCCTTAAACTATTTAATTGTTGCTTTAACAGTATGCTTTAGGTCAGTATCTTGTTGGAAGGTGAACCTCCGTCCCAGTCTCAAATCACTGACAGATTGAAATAGGTTTTACTCAAGAATATCCCTGTATTTCACACCATTCATCTTCCGTCGACTGGGGCCATTTTCCCTGTACTTGCTGCTAAAAACCACGCGCAAACCATGATGATGCCACCCCCATATTCCTCTGTGGGGATGGTGTTCTTCGGGTAATAAGCTGTGTTGATTTGATGCCAGGCATAGCATTTACCTTGGTGGACACAAAGTTCAATTTTCGTCTCTGACCACAGCTCCTTCCCCCATACATTTAGGGAGTCTCCCACATCTCTTGGAAAACTTAAAATGAGCCTTACAATTTTTGGCTGTAAGTAAAGGTGTATTTTTTTAGTTATTCTCCTGTGTCGCCCAGGGTTATGGGGTACTCGGTCCTGGGTAGTGTATATCTGGGGAATGTCACTTTGGTGGCCGTTGCCCGGTTCCGTGCCCTGGGCCCTTTTTGTAAAGGGGAAATATTTACAGGGGAATAGAATAGTGTTCACACACGTGACGCCACTTGTGGTGTTTCGGCTATGTGAATGGAGCCGCCGCTGCACAATGTCCACTACTAGGGCTGGTGTTAATTAAAGATGAGCGAACCGGTCGTGGTTCAGCTCGAGCTTGGTTCACCGAACGGAGGTCGCGTTCGAGTTCGGTTCGGCGAACCACTCGAACCCCATAGGAAACAATGGGAGGCAATCACAAACACATAAAAACACTTAGAAAACACCCTCAAAGGTGTCCAAAAGGTGACAATCAACTCACAACACAACATAAACACATGAGAAAGTGACAAGGACATATACTCATGCGAAAATAAAAGAGCTGGACAAGGAAAAAGAGGAGGAGACACAGATATATGAGTATATGCAAGGGAACATCAATGCCATTACTGTGCAACTTGAGCCTTGCTCATTTTAGTCTTCCAATCTGGATAAATTGCCTGAGCTCGACACGTACGCCTTCGGGATCTTGTCGTGTCCCGCAGCCAGTGTTCTCTCGGAACCTGTCTTCAGTGCTCCTGGGGGTGTGCTGACAGATAAGCACACGCGTCTGTCCACTGACAATGTGGACATACTAACGTTCACCAAAATGAGGAAGTCATGGGTCACAGAGGACTTTTCTTCCCCTGGGTCATCCAGGGGAGGCGAAAGGCACGTGTATTTTTGAGAGTGCTTCATGCAAAGCATCTTTTTCATCTTGAAAATTGGGGTCAACTAATGCCAGTCAAGTGGGGTGTGTGTGGCCCAATTAGTGGAAACGAGGGAGACTGTGGTTGGAGTCCCCTCGCTTTTGAAAAAAGAACCAAGATGAACAAGTCATGGCTCTCAGAGGACTTTTCTTCCTCTGGGTCATCCAGGGGAGGCGAAAGGCACGTGTATTTTTGAGAGTGCTTCATGCAAAGCATCTTTTTCATCTTGAAAATGGGGGTCAACTGATGCCAGTCAAGTGGGATGTGTGTAGCCCAATTAGTGGAAATGAGGGAGACTGTGGTTGGAGTCCCCTCACTTTTGAAAAAAAAACAAAGATGAACAAGTCATGGCTCTCAGAGGACTTTTCTTCCCCTGGGTCATCCAGGGGAGGCAAAAGGCACGTGTATTTTTGAGAGTGCTTCATGCAAAGAATCTTTTTCATTTTGAAAATGGGGGTCAACTGATGCCAGTCAAGTGGGGTGTGTGTGGCCCAATTAGTGGAAACGAGCGAGACTGTGGTTTGAGTCCCCTCACTTTTGAAAAAAGAACCAAGATGAACAAGTCATGGCTCTCAGAGGACTTTTCTTCCCCTGGGTCATCCAGGGGAGGTGAAAGGCACATGTATTTTTGAGAGTGCTTCATGCAAAGCATCTTTTTCATCTTGAAAATGGGGGTCAACTGATGACAGTCAAGTGGAGTGTGTGTGGACCAATTTTTGGAAACAAGGGAGACTGTGGTTGGAGTCCCCTTGCTGTGTTTTACATGCTTTTAGAAGGGCATGACATGGCTTAGAGGTTGACTTTCAGCATCTGCAAACTGTTGGCTACCAAAATGCTGCCTTTCCAACCTTTTTAACCAAGGATTTTCGAGACCTTATGCCCATTGCAGTGCCCCAAGAGCCGATGCCCAGGCGCCACTCCTTCTCCAACAAAGGCGTGCCCGCGCTACACCAGCATGTCGCACAAAACATAACCGCTTCTTAGAGAAACTGTGTGTGACAGGGTGCATTTCACCACAGATACTTGGCCCAGTAAGCATGGACAGGGGCGTTACATGTTGCTGACTGGGCAATGGGTTACTATGGGGAGAGATGGAGAAGGGTCTGCTGTACAAGTCTTGCCGTCCCCACGAGTTGTGTCAATCCTTCCTCTGTATGTAGAAGTTAATACACTGCTTCTGCCTCCTCAACCTCGTCTGGGTCCTCCACCTCGGCCCAAACCCTGTGTGGTCAGGCCATCCTTCCTTGTAACTGCGCACAAGGAATCCCACACACCTCTTTACTATGTTGGCAGGAGAGTTCAATGCCATCAGGCGGTCAAATGTTTACTTTGAAATCTATGGGAAATATGAGTCACACCGCTGAGTAGTTGTGGACGGTTAGCTCTGGAGACCGAGTTTCATCAATGGTTGTCTCCACTCAACCAGCAGCCAGGGAAGGCCGAGTGCGACAATGATGCAAACATGGGTGCGGCCTTTCGCCGTGACAATGTGACACACGTGCCTTGTGTGGCTCACGTGTAGAACTTGGTTGTCCAGCAATTTTTAAAGCACTATCCTGGCCTACATGGCCTTCTGCAGAGAGCACGGTGTAACGCCTTCCTTGATCCATACACTCAGATGGGCTGTAAAGGATAGGCTAGAGGGAAGCCACTCACCAAGCAGGACCCCCAGAACCCTGAAACCCTTTAACCTCTATACAGGGTTTTGGAATTACACAGGGTGAAAGAAAAATGTCCGTAGACCTCGAGAGCTAAGAAAAAGTTGTAGACAATCCGTTCCAAGCAAAGACTGAAGTTTATTCCGAGATAGCAACAGAGCAGATAAGACAGGTTATCGGCACGAAGACACACACAGGTGTCTTACAAAACAGCAGAATTAGCAACAGATGAAGGAGAAGCCCCCGATAGGCGTGTGGGGGCTTTTATACATGTTAGACAAAGGAAAGCTCATACTGCAGAGAAAGGCGTACACATTAGAAAACAAAGAATATAATGATACATCATGACATTATTTATCGAGCATTGCGGTAAAAACTTATCAGATCCCTATGGGCCTCCATGATACTTTTAATTAATTCAGTAATGTTCATAGTATCATAGTATCATAGTTTTTAAGGTTGAAGGGAGCCTCTAAGTCCATCTAGTTCAACCCGTAGCCTAACATGTTGATCCAGAGGAAGGCAAAAAAAACCCCAATGTGGCAAACAAGTTCCAATGGGGAAAAAATTTCCTTCCTGACTCCACATCCGGCAATCAGACTAGTTCCCTGGATCAATACCCTGTCATAAAATCTAATATACATAACTGGTAATATTAAATTTTTCAAGAAAGGCATCCAGGCTCTGCTTAAATGTTAGTAGTGAATCACTCATTACAACATCATGCGGCAGAGAGTTCCATAGTCTCACTGCTCGTACAGTAAAGAATCCTCGTCTGTGATTATGATTAAACCTTCTTTCCTCAAGACGTAGCGGATGCCCCCGTGTTCCAGTCACAGGCCTAGGTGTAAAAAGATCTTTGGAAAGGTCTCTGTACTGTCCCCTCATATATTTATACATTGTGATTAGATTCCCCCTAAGCCTTCGTTTTTCCAAACTAAATAACCCCAAGTTTAATAACCTGTCTTGGTATTGCAGCCCACCCATTCCTCTAATAATCTTGGTCGCTCTTCTCTGCACCCTCTCCAGTTCAGCTATGTCCTTCTTATATATCGGTGACCAGAATTGTACACAGTATTCTAAGTGCGGTCGCACTAGTGACTTGTACAGAGGTAGAACTATATTTTTTTCATGAACACTTATACCTCTTTTAATACATCCCATTATTTTATTAGCCCTGGCAGCAGCTGCCTGACACTGTCCACTAAAGTGAAGTTTACCATCCACCCATACACCCAAGTCTTTTTCTGTGTCTGTTTTACCCAGTGTTCTACAATTAAGTACATAATCATAAATGTTATTTCCTCTACCCAAGTGCATGACCTTACATTTATCTACATTAAACTTCAATTGCCACTTCTCAGCCCAATCCTCCAATTTACATAAATCTCCCTGTAATATAAAATTATCCTCCTCTGTATTGATTACCCTGCAGAGTTTAGTATCATCTGCAAATATTGAAATTCTACTCCGCATGCCCCCAACAAGGTCATTTATAAATATGTTGAAAAGAAGCGGGCCCAATACTGACCCCTGTGGTACCCCACTATGAACTGAGACCCAGTCCGAGTATGTACCATTAATAACCACCCTTTGTTTCCTATCACTGAGCCAGTTTTTTACCCAGTTACACATATTTTCCCCTATCCCCATTATTCTCATTTTATGTACCAACCTTTTGTGTGGCACCGTATCAAAAGCTTTTGAAAAGTCCATATATACAACATCCACTGCATTTCCCTGGTCCAGGCTTGAATTTACCTCTTCATAGAAGCTGATCAAATTAGTTTGACAGGATCGATCCCTCATAAACCCATGTTGATACTCTGTCATAAGGTTATTTTTCTTGAGATACTCCAGTATAGCATCTCTCAAGAAACCCTCAAGGATTTTACCAACCGTAGAGGTTAAACTTACCGGCCTATAATTTCCCGGCTCAGTTTTTGTCCCCTTTTTGAATATTGGCACCACATTTGCTATGCGCCAGTCCTGCGGTACTGACCCTGTTATTAAGGAATCTGAGAAGATTAAAAATAATGGTCTATCTATCACAGAACTCAATTCCTGTAGTACTCTGGGGTGTATGCCATCCGGGCCCGGAGATTTGTCAACCTTAGTGATTTCGAGGCGGCGGCGTACTTCCTGCTGGGTTAAGCAGGTAATATTCAAGGGTGAATTTATGGTATCACTGGTCATGTCATCTGCCATGGCATTTTCTTGTATAAAAACCGTAGAAAAAAAGTCATTCAGCAGGTTGGCTTTACCCTCATCTCCTTCCACCATTTCACCAAGACTATTTTTAAGGGGGCCAACACTATCGCTTTTCAGTTTTTTACTGTTTATGTAGTTAAAGAATATTTTAGGATTATTTTTACTTTCTCTCGCAATGAGTCTCTCTGTCTCAAACTTAGCTAACTTAATTTGCTTTTTACATATTTTATTTAATTTTCTATAATTATATAATGCCTCATCACTACCTACCCTCTTTAATTCTTTTAAGGCTTTCTGTTTTTCTTTTATTGCTTCCCTTACAGCTCTATTTAGCCATAGGGGTTTTCTCCTATTTCTAGCATGTTTGTTCCCATAGGGTATATTTTCTGCACAAGCCCTATTCAGGATGCTCATAAAAGTCTCCCATTTGCTTTGTGTACTTTTATTACTTAGTACATCATCCCAGTTTATTGCACTAAGATCATCTCTCAACCGTTTAAAATTTTCTTTCCTGAAGTTTAGTGTCCTTGTAGCCCCTCTACTAGACATCTTACTAAAGAATACATGAAAACTTATTATTTTGTGATCACTATTCCCCAAGTAACCCCCAACTTGTATATTTGATATGCGGTCTGGCCTATTGGTTAGTACAAGGTCTAGTAGTGCTCCCCCTCTTGTGGGGTCCTGTACCATTTGTGAAAGGTAATTATCTTTCATTGTTATCAAAAATCTATTTCCTTTGCTGGAACTGCAAGTTTCTGTTCCCCAATTTATATCATGTTGTCATAGCTGGCATCTCTGATCACTGAAGGCGCCTCTACTTCACATAACTCTTCAAACACTGACAACTCTATTGACAACTTTGTTTCTTTATCAATTCAATATACCGGCTATTCATGACTACACATCACCATCTATCAACTGACGCAATTGTATTCTTCTATTCAAATCAACCTTTTTGAACTTTTTCTTATACTTGCTAATAACACTGATATCATCTCTTTCTCCTCTCTGGGGGGAGAACTCTAGCCAATGCATCTCATTAGCTGCAAAGTTAGTTTGCTCAAGTCTGCCCAAAATGGCTGTTAGATACAACATGGCTGCTCAGCATATTATGGCTGACTATTCTCTA
The DNA here is from genome assembly GCF_048569485.1 of Anomaloglossus baeobatrachus. Taxonomy (NCBI): domain Eukaryota; kingdom Metazoa; phylum Chordata; class Amphibia; order Anura; family Aromobatidae; genus Anomaloglossus; species Anomaloglossus baeobatrachus. The sequence continues at coordinate 630,978,351 of NC_134354.1, forward strand.
ACACAGGGCCCAAGTTGATCAATACCTGTGGAAGGCTGCAGTTCCAGAGAATAGTAGTCAGGCAGGGTCAAAACATTAATTGAGGAAAAGGAACAGAATGGGATGGCCAGGACTTAATCAGAAAACAAGCAGAGGTGAAATGCGGATCGACCAATGAGGTACATAAACAGCAATCAGGAAAAGTAGTCAGGTAACAAGCACACAAAATCATAAAACTGAACTGGGGGTAACAGTAACCAGAGGTTCATAGCTATGTTTGGCAGTGGTCTGCAGCCAGGATGGGCCTAAAAAAGGGTGTGGTATATTCCCATTGGCTGTAGCTGAATGATGGTACTTCATCTGTGAGATACCCACCACCTACATTCAGCCTGTGGTTCTGCATCTGTCAAGATAACGCAGCCCAGTGGGTGAGCATAACCTGCGTCCACCTGCGCCACTGGCATCGACTCCTCTCCCATCATCAGCACTATGCACGAAAGGAACCCGTTGTCACCTGGCGACCGGAGTACAAATTGATGGACTCCGGTGGTGACTTAACAGCCGTGTGCGGCAATGATGCAAACCTGGCTGCGGGCCTTCGTCAGGGCAATGTGACACACGTGCCTTGTATGGCTCACGTGTTGAATCTGATTCTCCAGCAATTTTTAAACCACCATCCCGGCCTACATGGCCTTGTGCAATGGGCACGCTCGCTATGTGCTTACTTCCATCGTTCGCAGCGCAACAACTTTCATCGCTCCAGAAGTCTTTTGGTCTGGTGGTTCAACGCCTGAAATGCGATGTGCCGACACGCGGGAATTTGAATCTGCACATGTTGCAGCGTCTGTGGCAGCACCGCCGAGCCCTGCTGAAATACGTTATGACGTATACCCTGGGCTAACTTGATCCAGAGGTGGTGCAGATCACGCTGCTGGAGTGGTGTCAGATCAAGGACTATTGCACCCTTCTACACAGTTTAGAAATGTCGACGAAGATGTTTAGCACTGGCGATGCCATTCTCAGCGTGACAATTCTGGTCATCTACATGATGGAGCACACTGTAAGCATTATTCGGAGTCAGGTGTTGCGACAAGAGGAAGGGGAGGAAGTACAGGAGGAGTCATATGTGGAAGGGATAACAAGATCTCCAAGGTCCAGACGGTCAGCGGCACCTAGGCGGCAGTCATGGGACGGTGGGGGAGAGGGATTAAGAAGGGCGCATAGAATCAGCAAAACTGTTGAGGAAGGTGCAGGAGCCCATGAAGAAATGGAGGACGAACTGGCGATGGGCATGGAAGACTCAGCAGATGAGTGAGAGCTTGCTCACATTTCGGTTGTGCGAGGTTGGGGGGAGAGGGCAGAGGAAAGAGGCACGATTTTCACCTCTCCGCCACCAACACAGCAAGGACTTGGTCCTCCTGGATGCACAAGACACATGAGCGTCTTCTTGCTGGACTACCTACAACATGACCCTCAGATTGTACGAATTCGAAGTAATGCTGACTACTGGGTTGCCACACTGTTAGATCCCCACTACAACACAAAATTTTGCGAAATAATTCCGGCCATAGAAAGGGACGCACGTATACAGGAGTATCTGCAGAAGGTGGTACACAATCTTAGATTTGCTTTTCCACTAAACACCTGTGCTGCACAGAGTGAATCTCAATGCTTTGTCATGGATAGGAGGAAATGGTCTTTTACTTGTCCACATCTGAGGGACCAAGGGCTGGCTGCTGTGCTGAGACGGCGTTGAGTACGGTGTCCCCGCAGAGTTGCACTTTTGGTCATATACAAAATGAGTTGAAAAAGGACAGATGCTGGTGGAAAGGGGAACAGGTGTGTTGGAAAGGGGAAAAAAGTTTGTGTCCGTGGGTTTGGTGGTTAAGCAACAGTAACATTTGCTGAAGAAACAACATCTGTTATGGTGGGACTGGCAGATTTGGATAAGGTGGTATATACTATGTTACCGCTATATAAAAAAATTAAGAAGAAAAGAAAGAGAAAGGTATATATCCCCATCGCCAGTCGGTGTCCACCGTGCTCCCAGATAGAAAAGGAGATGCTGGCAACTGGAAGGTTAGGTGGAGGATACAGAGCTGAGTGGCTATGAAACTAATAGTAGCCTGAACCGAGTTAGACGCCACTCGGATCTGGAGACTGAGAGCCCTGTTAGCGTCACAGGGTCCACACGCCCACCCAGCCCAGGAACTCCCTGTTAACAACACAGGGGCCATTGGGTACACTGTCCGTGTGCGTAGTGGCCACACCTGTGGACAGCAGGCGCATCAGCAGCAGCAGGCCTGTTAATGCCACTGGGCTGCACTAGCAGGACTGGTAGGACAGGAGCTGGTCTTAACCGTTCTGCATTACCAACTGTGGTGGCGGCCTGCATCATCGCCCTCTCCCTGCCTACCTCTGGCCTAAAGCCGCAATGGGTTCAACACATGGAGGTGTGCTCTTTCGGAGCATAATAGAAGACTGCGCACCTCCTTGTTGGCTCCAGCCCCTTTTATAACCTGGGTCCGCCCCAAACCAGGGTGGACCACAATGCACCTCCTGGAGACAAAAGGAGAGTGACACGTCATGAGTGGCATAACTAGCATCCTATTCGGAACCGCCACTTCAATGTTGACCTCATGGCAGCCACGACCCAAACATCTCACCAGTCATCGTCTAACCAAGAATAATGAGGTGACAAGTCATAGGGGCGGGCCTCTGCAAGCCAGTTGGGAGTGGCCTGGCCCCATCGTCAGGACACCTGATGCCCTGTGGTCTATATGGGCCCCCCACATCAGGGGCAGGGCCAAAGACTTCATTACCGGACCTAGCCTCTGATGCAGTAACTTCCTGAGCATGCTCAATAGCATGAAATACAGTCTCCGAAAAAAGACTATCAGCTTCAGCATGCTGTCTAGGCACAACACAGGACTTAGAACCGGCACGGAGTGCAAGTACCTGTGCAAAGAGGCTTTTCGCACTAAGTGTGGGAGCATGCGCTGTAGCCCGAAATGAAGACTAAAGCCTGCTTTACATGTTACGATTAAGCATACGATATCGTATGCGATCGTAACTGCCCCCATCGTATGTGCGGCACGTTCAATTTGTGGAACGTGTCGCACAATCGAGTAACCCCCCGTCACATGATAAGGGGGTTACATACAGAATACATATACAAGTAAAAATAGACAGACTGGTACAGAGGGAAGCGGGCCCTGCCCTTGTGGGATTACATTCTAAAGGATTTTTGGGAAGAGACAGTAGGTGTGGTGTAGGTTGGGCGTCAGGTACGCATGGTGGTGGTGTCATTGAAGGTTATAGTCATTTCTGAACAGATGAGTTTTCAGATTCCATTTGAAGCTAGCGGGTGTAGCAGATAATCCGACGTGTTGAGGTAGCGAGTTCCAGGAGACAGGGGAAATGATCTGCACAGATGACCAGAAGCTTTGTGAGTCGGATGCAGGCCCCGATGAAGAAGGTGCTGAGCCTAATCTACACCCTCATTTCCAAACAGTAAATCCTCCTGGTGGAGACAATGGGGAACATGATGAGGAGACACAGATACCTGATTGGAACGACAACTTTACTATTTGGTCAGGGCAGAAAGAGGTTGTCTCGGAGGACTGAGGACGGGGGGAATGAAAACACACAGGGTAATTTATGAGGTTGGAGACCACACTTACTGTCAAACCAAAGTCAGCCAGTTGATGAGGTCAGTAGAGGAGGTGGAGGAGGATGCTACTGACGACGAGGTTACGTTGCGTCTTTCTGGCCAGAGACAAAGTACTGGAAGCACGTCAACAACTGAATCCTGGGCCACAATTTTGCCTCTGAGCAGAAGTCGTGTTGGCTATGCAGGTCGCATGGGCTGTAAGCCTTGCCTAGCCTGGGACTTTTTGGACATCGCAAAGGATCACCCAAGTCATGGAATCTGTAAGATTTGTCAACAATCTCTAAGAAGAAGGCAAAAACTCACACCTTTGACTACTTCCTCCATGAAGTGTCACATGGATATGAATTGATAGCGTGAAGGTGTATTGCTCAGCTTTAGCCAATGTCAATGCAACATGCTTATTTGCCGTTCATTGCATGCATTGTTGCAGACTACACACAAGGGGCTGCTGTTTTTTTGGATCTGCCTTTGTCTGTTTGGTCACTATAGCAAAAGCAAATTGGTCTTCGGGTGTGGACTTGGAGATGCTGTCTATGAACAGAAGGAAAAGCTAAAGGTGTGTGTTACAGCAAGGAGCCACCGCGGAAACACTTTGTTCAATTGTGAGGGGAGTCGTGTTGTACTTTGATGAGGAGCACCGTAACGCCAGTGAGCAGCATCCTGTGCCACAGACAGACATTCTTCCGGTACTGTCTATACTGTTTACTGTGAGAGGAGCGTAAAGTCTGTATTCTGGCAACTGGACATCAGAGTACCCAGGTACGGTAGGCTGTGCCCAGACAGTAATGCGTGCACGCAACACTTTGTTTTATTAGCAAAACACATATCTGTTTTGGGTAGGCCGACTATATAGACAATAAGACTTGCTGCCTCTGCACTGTCAAATTGTCACGTACAGTTTAAATCATAGAGAGACAGCGACACATGTTTGCATTGACTGTTGCTTTTCAAGATTTCCGTGACTGTGTTGCAGAGCTGTGTGGTTTGCATTCACACTGTTATCATCTGCCTTATCTGTGAGGCTTCAGCTAACAAGGGTATTCAGGGGGGGTAATGTGTTGTGTCTATGTTTAAGTAGATAACTTGAAAGCTCTTGTGATGCGCCACTGGTAAGTTGTGTTCGCACACACACACACGCACAAACACACAATTACTGCTGCTACGCAGAAGGATTAGCAGGTAGTAGGCAACTGAATAGATTGTTCTATTATTTCAATTTTATGCATGGTTCTTATTGTTTGTTTTGGGAAAGGTAACAATCATTTATCAACCCAACTGCCTAGAGTCCTTTGTTGAGAAAATGTTACAGTATCAGTAGTAGTTACGATGCCATAGAATTGTTAGGCATCGGTGCTTTTGTTTGTTATTTTTCATAGTTTGTTATTTTCCATATAGAAAATGTTAGTAAATAATTGCCTAATCAACCAGTTTTAATGAAGAGTGAAAGTCACCAGATTTGCAAGAAAATTGTTGAAATGTGTACAACCTGTACATGGACTTTGTTATAGGTTTTTATATATCAGTAAATATGGACCACGGTCACAGGACTGGTGTGACCAACACAAACTTGTGTATTGTACGATAGTTGCACCTCCTTTGCCAACCAGAGTCGTCTAAAAGACAACACCCAGGACCTTAACCTGGTTACGGACCCGCGGAAAGGTTTCCAGGGGGTCAGGCTATTTAGGTTGTTTAGGTGGTGGGTTATTGGAATCCGGGACGTTGGGACTGCACTGTCGCATGAAGGGGCTGCAACGGAGTAGGTTGAGCCTCCGTTACCAGAAAAAACTGTAGCGTCCCACCGTTGGGCGACGAACTCTTAAAGATTTTAGTAACGTATAAGTAAAGTGCCTCCCCTGTGAGAGATGGAGACTGTTAATAAAAGTGTGTTAACTTGTTATATTCTATATATATCTATATATATTCTATATTCATGACCCAGTCACCAGTCAGTATGTGTACCAAAGGGAAACCACGTGCATAGAAGAGAGAACAGGACCCATTGCAGAGTTTGGTCCCACACATCTCCATGATTTTGCACAGACTGCTCAGTCCACAAATATCACGGACATGTGAACAACCCTATAAAATGTCATAGTAACGAGTGCTATCTGTGGTGAAAAAAAGCAGATAGTGCTCGTATATGAAAAACTGATGTGTGCATGACATCATTAATCGGTTTTACTGAACATGGAGAAAAAAAAGTTTCACCACCTTCTCCTTTCTGACAGTCCGATTTTTTTTTTCACAGACACACTGACTTGTATTGCTCTTTTTGGTCTGACCCTCAGAGGTCCTGCCCCTTCTAGTCACATGGGTATGACATCAGTACAGGTCCTTCTAGTCACAAAGTAAATCGATTCTATAATAGAACTAGTATAAATAACAGGGGGAGGGGATAACTATGAATACCCACCGCAGCTATCAACTGATCCTCAGATGCTGTCACTCAATAGGTGCTGATTATACAAACTTTACGTGCTTGTGTTTCAAAACCTATAATCCTAGCTGACAACTAAAGGTATGTGTAGAATCAGCCTGATAGTGCCAGTATAGCACTGGCTTTAGGTAATATAGGAAAATCCTGGTGATTGGTGCGTTTTAATGGTGCTGACAGGGGCACGGGGAAATCACATGGAAGCCCCCGCCTGATGGAGTCGTGGAAAGGGACAAAGGCATAGTCTGAACTTACTCTTATTATCTACATTTGTTCTGAACATCTAAATGTGACACACAGACCTATTTTTTACTTTTAGGAAAAATTTTGCATTGCACTCGGACCAATGTTATTCACTCGCAGTACACACGGATACCACTCGCCCGACTCGCCTGGAAGAGAACGGGACCGATTTTTCAAACGATCGTGTGATTCCAGCCTTACTTCTTATAAATTACTTCCCTAAATAGACAAACTTTTTCACCTAAACTATTCCAATTTTATAACTATTTTGCTATTTTAAGCCTTGTTTTTTAAAGTGCACCTCCTTTTTTACATGTCCTAATGTACAAGAGGTGCAGATCGGGAGCGTTAGGTTCTGAGACCCCTAGAAATGGCACAATCCATTTATCACATGTGCTGCTCAGGAAACAATGTTTTGAGCGATCAGTAGGGTCTCATGAGCACAATAATAATGCAGCCACTGGTATGGTATATATTTTGAAGAATCTGAAATACAGCAATAATACTTAAAATTTAACTTTTATTAATTCCTCTAAAAATAGGGAAGGATCACCTTGCCTATGCATAAAATTATTCAACTTAAGGGTTAGATGGATTGCAGGATCCTCTATAAACAGCGGGGGACTGACATACCCTGTAAACACGCAATACCACCTATATATAATTGGTGCTGGCAAATAAACAAATTTAACCGAAATGGCCAAGATTATTCACACAAACGCTCACTTAGATCCCATTCACAGATTAATAGTGGCGTTAATCACTATAGTGACCATAACACCCACAGGTGTGTGACCAATATACCTCTCAATCGATTAAATAAATCAGCATTAACCAGAGATTCAAATAGCCAAGTTGTTAACCTGGTTGTGTCTGATAGGGAACAATCTCACCCAATTGCTGGTGTCTTGTTTCCCACAAATCGGTCAGTTCGCCCTCATATTCGGCATTTCCAAAAGGGACCCTCACCACACAGGTCCTGGAACCCTTATGAACAGACTAACTGTCCTCTCCCAGAATCTCCTTCTCCCTTCTCCCGACGCGTTTCCTATACATCATTCATCAGGGGAGTAATGAGGAGACAACCTCAACTGGGTTAATCTAGAAAAAATGAGAACATGGGGAGAATAAAGGGGGGTTCACACTAATAGCCCCCAATAGACCTCACCCTATATAGAAGAAAAATAGTAAAGCCAGCGACTTACCAGACGGTGACAGCACAAGTCCTATTAGCTGTACACCGCTGCCCAGCCAGAGCATTTTTAAATAGTCGCCGCTCTCTTGCCGGCGTCTGACGTCACATCCGCGATTGCGCTCACCGCTTCCGCTCTATGCGGTGGAGCGCATCAGTGGAACGCATAACGTCCCACAGGATGCGACGTCAAATCATATCCGGCGCACTCTTAGTACCACATTCGCGATGCAAGAGTGGGACGCACCAGCGCCCGGCAGCCCGCCCCCTCACCTAGATTGAACAGCACATCGCAATACACATCACCGCACATGCGCCTAGTCCGTGACGCGGACACTACAAGTGGTGAAAGGCCAAATGTTATATGATAACTTACTAAACATAAAACGGGCGAAGGCCACTGATACCAGCTAATATGTGCAGGTCTCAAGAGTACACTTAAACAGAAAAACAGATACTAGAAAGCAGATTAGGTGTAAACTCTCAAAAATCGACCAGACCAGAAATGCCAGAGAACATTATAGATTTAAGAATAGATTTAGACAATTTACATGGAACAAATCAACTACATGAGAGAGAGGTGCTGGAAGGCAAATGACATTAGTCAATAACTGTAATTACACTGGGATAATGAAAAAGATGGACACAGATGGGACTGAAAATATTAACATATAAAAGAGAGATAGTAGAAAAGCAACTAGCCAACTCCACCACCAACTAAGCTAGACTGATGAAACTTACCCTACCTAGCTGCGGGGGTTGGCACCCTAAAGAACGGTGGTTGGCGCCCCCACTCGTCCGGAGGCTTTCCCTCCTAACTACCACTATAACCTCCACCTACACAAAGGGTGCGAAAGAAATACATTCGTTAAGACCAAGAGGATGAATTGTTTTTAGTCGGAAGATCCACCTGCAGTCCTTCTGGAGGATTTTTTTATCCCAATCACCTCCCCGCCTAAGTGGTGGAACCACATCAATACCTAGGAAGGCGATTTGATTTACATCACCCCCGTGAAAAGTGTTCAGATGTTTTGCCAGTGGGTTGTCATTCCCAACCCTAACATCTCTCAGATGCTCTCCTACCCTCCTTCTGAATTCTCTCCTGGTTTTACCTATGTATTCTAGTCCACATGAACATGTGACCTTGTATATAACACCTCTTGTGCGACAGTTGACAAAGCAGCGAATGTCATATTCCTTCCCTGTGTTGGTGCTCCAAAATTTCTTTCCTACCCTCATCATACTACAGGCCACACACCCACTACAGCAAAAGCATCCCTTAGGACTGCTTCTGAGCCAGTCGCAACCCGTGCCCCTATTGTCAACGAAGGGACTATGGGTCAACCTGTCTTGTAGTGACCTAGCTCTTCTGAAGGTCATCTGGGGTTTCTCTGAAACAAATTTACCAATATCAAGGTCCATTCTTAGAATGGACCAAGGCCTTTCCAGCACTTCTCTCATAGCTTTCGATCCATTATTAAATGTTGTGATAAAACGGACTAGATCAGCTGCATCATCCTGTTTCGGTGCTGGATATAGAAGAGCCGGCCTGCTGATCTCATTGATCTCCTCACGTGCCTTTTTAATAACCGTGTTCGGATACCCTCTTTCACGAAACCTTTTTTCCAGGTCATCAAACTGCAGTACAAAAACGAATAACGTTTGAAACACCATTCTAAGTCTGAACTGGGTGCAAAAAACCTAAAAAAACATCACTATGGGGAGATAAGGTATGCACACCAGTGACTATGTAAGGGGAATACATGGAATAGCAGAAACTGCTGTGTGAATACTGACTTGAAAAATCCAATAGCTATATGAAGAGTGAAAATGTGAAAAATGGAATCTGCATTACTGCCATGAACATATGAATCAAGAGAAATTTAGCTACTGAATTGATCAATGCAATAGAGCCCCAACACTACGCCAAAGTATTTCTCTACGTTGGGGTCCCTAGCTTGTGTGTGTCCTCTCATGCAGTTAAAAAACTTACCGTGTGTGGGAAGCTGAGACCCAGGCTATTTATGCGTATTATATGGATTGGCAATAGGTGTTGGATTTTTCAAGTCAGTATTCACACAGCAGTTTCTGCTATTCCATGTATTCCCCTTACATAGTCACTGGTGTGCATACCTTATCTCCCCATAGTGATGTTTTTTTAGGTTTTTGCACCCAGTTCAGACTTAGAATGGTGTTCCAAACGTTATTCGTTATTGTTAGTAGTTTTTCGTTTGTGAACCCTCCCCACCACACCTATTGCCAATCCATATAATACGCATAAATAGCCTGGGTCTCAGCTTCCCACACACGGTAAGTTTTTTAACTGCATGAGAGGACACACACAAGCTAGGGACCCCAACGTAGAGAAATACTTTGGCGTAGTGTTGGGGCTCTATTGCATTGATCAATTCAGTAGCTAAATTTCTCTTGATTCATATGTTCATGGCAGTAATGCAGATTGCATTTTTCACATTTTCACTCTTTATATAGCTATTGGATTTTTCAAGTCAGTATTCACACAGCAGTTTCTGCTATTCCATGTATTCCCCTTACATAGTCACTGGTGTGCATACCTTATCTCCCCATACAAACTGCAGTACACACTTCTCTTTATTGGAGCAATTCCTCTTTATTCTGGAAAATTGCCCCTTTGGGATGCCCCTCTTCTGAGATAATGGATGACTACTCTCCCACCTTAGTAACGAGTTTGTTGCTGTCTCCTTACGGTGGGTACTGGTGGCAATACATCCTTCATTAGTTTTCTCAATGAGGACATCCAAAAACGGCAATTTAAATCTACTCACTTCAGATGTAAAAAACAATCCAAGATCATTCATATTCAGTTCCTCTACAAATTGAGACAGTTCAATTTCTGAGCCTTTCCACAGGATAAAGATGCCATCTATAAACCTGCACCATAGCAGGATTTTATCCGTGGGTAAAATGGAATCACCCCCAAAAACCACAGTCTCCTCCCACCAGCCCAGGAGCAAGTTTGCATACGAAGGCGCACAAGGGCTGCCCATCGCAGTGCCCCTGAGCTGGTGGTAGAACTGATTTCCAAATGTAAAGATGTTACGTGTAAGGCAGAATTCCAAAGCTTCCAATAGGAAAGCATTGTGCTCATTGAACTGTCTCCCTCGGCCGTTCAGGAAGTGTGCTACAGCTTTCAGTCCCACGTCATGTCTTATCGAGGAGTATAACGACTCTACATCAATACTGGCTAGAATAACATCTTCATCCAGTACGACACCCTCAAGTTTCTTCAAGAGGTCAGTCGTGTCCCTTAGGTACGAGTTGAGAGAGATAACAAAAGGTTTGAGGAGTTCATCTAAACAGATTCCCAAATTTTGGGTAAGGCTGCCCACCCCGGAAACTATCGGCCTCCCCTTTAATGGGTCTGTCCCTTTATGTATCTTCGGGAGACAATAAAATGTTGGAATCACCGGGAATTTCGGAAGAAGGAAGTCAAACTACCTTTTATCTATCAAACCCTTATCCTTTGCCCTCAACAGGATCTCTCTCAACTTGCCCGTGTGAACTTTAATAAGGTTAGTGGCAAGTTTGCCATACCCCCTGACGTCATTCAAAATACTCAGGCACATATCCCTATATTTATCAACGTCCATCAAGACAACATTGCCACCCTTATCTGATTTTTTTATGATCAGCTCAGGAGAACGTTCCAGGGACAACAAACCCCCCATTTCAGCCTTGGAGAGATTGAAGTCCCGGGACCGGCCTGGCCGCAGATCCTCAATGTCACGGGTGACTAGATTACAAAAGATATCAATGGAACTTACATCATTCATTGGTGGTGGCATTTTATCACTCTTCTGCTTAAGGCCTGTGAAAGGACCAAGACCCCTAATATTAGGATCAGTTTCACCGATACTGTAAAGCAGTCTGACGTCCTCCAAAATGTCCTCTGATATACCTAATTCAGCACTCTGTTTTTTGTTCTCTCTTATGTAATGTTTTTTCCACTTGAGTTTGCGGATAAACAAATTCAAGTCCTTTACCCCCTCAAACTTGTCAAAATCAGATGTAGGAACGAACCCCAGACCTTTACCAAGAACTGCTCTTTCCGCATCTGTCAACATATGTTTTGATAAATTAATTATCTGGGCTGACCCGGTGGTAGGGGGGGGTTGTTCTGTCGTTGCTTGTTCCTGAGCGGGTAGTGTGTTTGCTCTAAAAAACGATAACCACCACGTCCCTTCCCTTTATTCTTGCCCCTACCACGGGAAGCTATATTCCTGCCCTCCAAGTCCGATGTCTCTGTATCTGTGGAGGTACTCTCTGGCTCACTCTGCCTGACGGGTCTACTGGAGCAAAAATTGTATGCTTTGTTATCTCTAAACTCCTGCAAATCCCTAATATAGAACCTATGCTTTTTTTCTTTAAGATGATATTGAAATTTTTCGATGGTGTTCTGGAGTGTCACCTCCTTATTTACGAAATCACCATCACCTGAAAGCTTCTTTGTTATATCTATCTGTTCCTTCAGAGCTAGTTCTAGGGTTGCCAGGTTTTTATGTTCTTCCTCCAGTAGACATGTCATCAGTCTGAGCGAGCAATCAGTTACCTCTTTTTCCCACTTTAAGGCTAATTCAGGACTTTTGTACCTGAAGCCAGGTGTGAGAGAAATCCTGGAGGTATCTAGGGACAATTTTAGCCTTCAAATAATTTTCCAGCGATTGCACCTCCCACCATGAGGTGGTGCGTTCTTTATAAATTCTGGTTAAATCATTAAATGCCCCATTTAAAGTAGGGGTATATTTTTTTCTGGACAAAGTTCCTTTCCGAGAACACCTCTTTTGCCTCTGAAATCCAGTTATTCGTATCTATGCCTGCTGCCAAGAAACCTGCCATATCACATCAGACAATAATAATGCAGCCACTGGTATGGTATATATTTTGAAGAATCTGAAATACAGCAATAATACCTAAAATATAACTTTTATTAATTCCTCTAAAAATAGGAAAGGATCACCTTGCCTATGCATAAAATTATTCAACTTAAGGGTTAGATGGATTGCAGGATCCTCCATAAACAGTGGGGGACTGACATACCCTGTAAACACGCAATACCACCTATATATAATTGGTGCTGGCAAATAAACAAATTTAACCGAAATGGCCAAGATTATTCACACAAACGCTCACTTAGATCCCATTCACAGATTAATAGTGGCGTTAATCACTATAGTGACCATAACACCCACAGGTGTGTGACCAATATACCTCTCAATCGGTTAAATAAATCAGCATTAACCAGGGATTCAAATAGCCAAGTTGTTAACCTGGTTGTGTCTGATAGGGAACAATCTCACCCAATTGCTGGTGTCTTGTTTCCCACAAATCGGTCAGTTCGTCCTCATATTCGGCGTTTCCAAAAGGGACCCTCACCACACAGGTCCTGGAACCCTTATGAACGGACTAACTGTCCTCTCCCAGAATCTCCTTCTCCCTTCTCCCGACGCGTTTCCTATACATCATTCATCAGGGGAGTAATGAGGAGACAACCTCAACTGGGTTAATCTAGAAAAAATGAGAACATGGGGAGAATAAAGGGGGTTCACACTAATAGCCCCCAATAGACCTCACCCTATATAGAAGACGGTGACATATACCAGACGGTGACAGCACAAGTCCTATTAGCTGTACACCGCTGCCCAGCCAGAGCATTTTTAAATAGTCGCCGCTCTCTTGCCGGCATCTGACGTCACATCCGCGATTGCGCTCACCGCTTCCGCTCTATGCGGTGGAGCGCATCAGTGGAACGCATAACGTCCCACAGGATGCGACGTCAAATCATATCCGGCGCACTTTTAGTACCACATTCGCGATGCAAGAGTGGGACGCACCAGACAGAAAAACAGATACTAGAAAGCAGATTAGGTGTAAACTCTCAAAAATCGACCAGACCAGAAATGCCAGAGAACATTATAGATTTAAGAATAGATTTAGACAATTTACATGGAACAAATCAGCTACATGAGAGAGAGGTGCTGGAAGGCAAATGACATTAGTCAATAACTGTAATTACACTGGGATAATGAAAAAGATGGACACAGATGGGACTGAAAATATTAACATATAAAAGAGAGATAGTAGAAAACCAACTAGCCAACTCCACCACCAACTAAGCTAGACTGATGAAACTTACCCTACCTAGCTGCGGGGGTTGGCACTGCTTTCTAGTATCTGTTTTTCTGTTTAAGTGTACTCTTGAGACCTGCACATATTAGCTGGTATCAGTGGCCTTCGCCCGTTTTATGTTTAGTAAGTTATCATATAACATTTGGCCTTTCACCACTTGTAGTGTCCGCGTCACGGACTAGGCGCATGTGCGGTGATGTGTATTGCGATGTGCTGTTCAATCTAGGTGAGGGGGCGGGCTGCCGGGCGCTGGTGCGTCCCACTCTTGCATCGCGAATGTGGTACTAAGAGTGCGCCGGATATGATTTGACGTCGCATCCTGTGGGACGTTATGCTTTCCACTGATGCGCTCCACCGCATAGAGCGGAAGCGGTGAGCGCAATCGCGGATGTGACGTCAGACGCCGGCAAGAGAGCGGCGACTATTTAAAAATGCTCTGGCTGGGCAGCGGTGTACAGCTAATAGGACTTGTGCTGTCACCGTCTGGTAAGTCGCTGGCTTTACTATTTTTCTTCTATATAGGGTGAGGTCTATTGGGGGCTATTAGTATGAACCCCCCTTTATTCTCCCCATGTTCTCATTTTTTCTAGATTAACCCAGTTGAGGTTGTCTCCTCATTACTCCCCTGATGAATGATGTATAGGAAACGCGTCGGGAGAAGGGAGAAGGAGATTCTGGGAGAGGACAGTTAGTCCGTTCATAAGGGTTCCAGGACCTGTGTGGTGAGGGTCCCTTTTGGAAACGCCGAATATGAGGACGAACTGACCGATTTGTGGGAAACAAGACACCAGCAATTGGGAGAGATTGTTCCCTATCAGACACAACCAGGTTAACAACTTGGCTATTTGAATCCCTGGTTAATGCTGATTTATTTAACCGATTGAGAGGTATATTGGTCACACACCTGTGGGTGTTATGGTCACTATAGTGATTAACGCCTCTATTAATCTGTGAATGGGATCTAAGTGAGCGTTTGTGTGAATAATCTTGGCCATTTCGGTTAAATTTGTTTATTTGCCAGCACCAATTATATATAGGTGGTATTGCGTGTTTACAGGGTATGTCAGTCCCCTGCTGTTTATGGAGGATCCTGCAATCCATCTAACCCTTAAGTTGAATAATTTTATGCATAGGCAAGGTGATCCTTCCCTATTTTTAGAGGAATTAATAAAAGTTATATTTTAGGTATTATTGCTGTATCTCAGGAGCACAGCCTCCTCGATCTGCAGAGCATTTAGGCTGTCCCATATTAGAAAACATACACTGTGTGCAGAATTATTAGGCAAATGAGTATTTTGATCACATGAAAATTTTTATACATGTTGTCCTACTCCAAGCTGTACAGGCTTGAGAGTCAACTACCAATTAAATAAATAAGGTGATGTGCATCTTTGTAATCAGGAGGGGTGTGGTGTAATGACATCAAGACCCTATATAAGGTGTCCTTTATTATTAGGCAACTTATATTGTTTTGGCAAAATGGGTCAGAAGAGAAATTTGCTGGGCTCTGAAAAGTCCAAAATGGTGAGATGTCTTGCAGAGGGATGCAGCAGTCTTGAAATTGCCAAACTTTTGAAGTGCGATCACCGAACAATCAACATTTCATGGCAAATAGCCAACATGGTCCCAAAAGGTGTGTTGGGCAAAAAAGGCGCAAAATAACTGCCCTGTAAGGTGTTAAATACTGTTTGTATAGAGTCTAGTGCAAGGTTACAAGGGAAACACAGAGACACAGGTTTGCTAAACAGTTCTTGCATTACTTCATACAAGTGCACAAAACATGAAGGGTTAAACAGTTGCAGGGTGCAGAGGCTGGGAACAAATTAAGCAGGAATGGATCCTCAAAGTTCAGCAGAAGTGTCAAAGTCTTCAGTCTCTCTTACTGTACTTGTAAGTGTCCATGGCAGAGCAGAAGGGTTCCTGTGTGAACATGAGTTCCAGGGATCCAAAACAGAGGATGGCAGAAAAGTAGTTCTTCCAAAGACTTCAGGAGACCAGGTTATAGGCAGACTGCAAACAAGATTCAGAAGCACTGGTCCATCAGCTGAGATGGCTTAAGCAGGTAATTGGCAGGGAACAGGGCGGGAACATAGAAGCTGAGGAATCCATATTGACTGAGGGCAAAGGTGAGGGCAACAGAACAGGAAGCATGATGGCCAATGAAGAAAAAACAGATTAAAGCAAAATGACAAAACAAGGCAAAAAGTCAGAAAACCTCACATTACTCCCCCCTTAGGGATGACCTCTGGACGACTCCTGACCAGGCTTGTCTGGGTACCTCTGATGGAACTGGCGGAGTAAGCGGGGAGCATTGATGTTGTCGACTGGTTCCCAAGAGTTGTCTTTCGATGAGTAGCCCTGCCACTTAATCAGGTATTGTAGCTGATTTCTGTGCAACCTTGAGTCCAGGATCTTCTCCACTACAAATTCTTCCTGACCATCAATTAACACTGGATCAGGAGGGGAAGGAGAACATCCAGGAAATGTATTAGGTACTGCTACCTTTAGTAGAGAAACGTGAAACACAGGATGGATTCTCATAGTTCTGGGCAGTTGAAGACGACAAGTCACAGCACTTACAATCTTAGTGATCTTGTAGGGTCCAACATACTTTTGTCCCAATTTAGATGATGGAATTCTCAACTTAAGGTTTCTGGTTGATAGCCAGACCAAATCTCCTACCTTGAAGGCTGGTGCAGGCTTACAAAACTTATCAGCTGCTTTCTTATACCTCTCTTGAGCCAATCCCAGGTTCTCCTTTAGAATATCAAGATTCTGCTGTAGCGAAGAGATTCTGTCAGCCACAGCTGGTAAGGGTGAATCTATGGGAAGGCGAGGAAGAATATTAGGGTGATAGCCCAGATTAGAATAAAAAGGAGACTGTTTAGTGGAGGCGCTCTGGGAGTTGTTATATGAAAACTCAGCCAGTGGGAGTAGATCTACCCAGTCATCTTGTAGATGGCAGATGAAACAGCGGAGATACTGTTCCAAGGTCTGGTTGGTCCGCTCAGTTTGTCCATTTGTCTGGGGGTGAAAGGCAGAAGAAAGATTAACTTTGATGTCTAATGCCGCACAAAAATGCGGCCAGAACTTTGAAGTGAATAGCACCCCTCGATCAGAAATAACCTCATCTGGTGCTCCATGCAGACGGAACACATTTTGAATGATTAGGTCAGATGTCTGTTTTGCAGTGGGTAAGCCGACACAGGGGATAAAATGAGCTGCTTTCGTTAAATGGTCCACCACTACCAAAATAGTGTTCTTCCCTTGAGAGGTTGGCAATTTCTACAATAAAGTCCATTGCAATGGAACCCCATGGATGGGATGGAATAGGTAGGGGCTGTAACAGACCTGTAGGTGAAGAACGTGGAGTCTTGAATCTCGCACAGACTTCACATGAAGTAACGTAATTTTGAACGTCTCTTCTGTAAGTGGGCCACCAAAAGAAACGAGAAAGGAACTCTTGAGTCTTTAGAATTCCTCTGTGTCCAGCTATTTTTGAATCATGAACGAGTTGCAGTACTCTCAATCTGACTGCCTCAGGTATGTACATACGTTGCCCTTGAAACCACACACCATTTTTGAAGACCAGACTTACTTCATCAGATTGACGTGCTAACAAGGAACCTGAATGATATGCCTCCTTGATATCATTGAGTAAGTCTTGATTATGAATCACTCCCAGGAATCTGGAATCGGGAAAAATTGTCTTAGGAGGCATGAATGGAATGGTGTCAGTTGAGAAGATCCTAGACAGCGCATCAGCCTTCCCATTGCGTGACACAGGCCTATAGGAGACTACAAAACTAAATTGATTTAAGAAAAGGCTCCAACGAGCCTGGCGAGGAGTCAAGCATTTGGCCGACCTGATAAATTCCAGATTGCGGTGATCAGTCAGAGCGATTATCTGCTGTGCCGCTCCATGAAGAAGGTGTCTCCATTCCTTGAAGGCAGCAATAATGGCCAGCAATTCTCTATTGCCCACGTCATAGTTCCTTTCCGCTGAAGACAATCGCTGGGAAAAGAAAGCACAGGGATGTAAAACATTTTTCTCACCTGTCCTCTGTGAGAGAATAGCACCGATGGTGCAGTCCAAGGCATCCACCTCTACTATGAAAGCAAGTTCAGGGTTTGGATGCACAAAGATAGTCGTTGAGGTGAATTTACTCTTCAAAAGGGAAAACGCTTCTTGGGCTTGAGGCGTCCAGGTGAAAGTAGACTTCTTACGGGTAAGTTGTGTGATAGGTGACACTACCTCAGAAAAGTTCCTGATGAAATGCCGATAGAAATTAGCAAACCCGTTGAAGCGCTGAACCTCCTTTACATTCTTGGGAGCTGGCCAGTCTTTGATGGCTTGAGTCTTGCATTCATCCATGCTTATTCCCTGTGAAGACATTACGTACCCCAAAAATTGAATCTCGGTCCGATGGAATTCACACTTTTCCAGTTTGATATAAAGATGGTTCTGTCGAAGGCGCTCCAATACCATCCTCACATGTCTATGATGTTCATCTGTGGAGTTAGAAAAAAAATCAAAATATCGTCTTGATAAATCACCACAAATGTATCCAAGAGATCCCTGAAAATATCATTAACTAGATGTTGGAAGGTAGCTGGGGCGTTACACAGGCATAACTAAATATTCAAAATGTCCATACCGAGACCTGAATGCCATCTTCCATTCATCCCCAGGTCTAATGCGGACCAAATTATAGGCCCCACGGAGATCCAATTTAGAAAATATCTTTGCATGACGAACTCTTTCTAATAATTCAGGGATCAAAGGCAGTGGGTAGCGATTTCTGATTCTGACCTTATTCAGCTCCCAATAGTCTATGCAGGGCCTGAGAGATCCTTCTTTCTTTTTCACAAAAAAAAAATGGGTGCGGCTGCAGGAGATGAAGAGTGGCAAATGAAGCCCTTGGCTAAATTTTCATCTATAAAGTCCTTCAATGCTTTTAACTCTGGTCCAGTCAGGGGGTAAATTTTGCCAAAGGGTATCTCAGCACCAGGTAAAAGTTCAATTGGACAATTATAGGGACGGTGGGGAGGGGGGAACTGGTCAGCGTTCCACTTATCTGTCACGCTCCCCGTGTCCCAGCACCACTCCTTACCCACTGATCCAGTCCACGTGTCCACCGGTCATGGCTACCGCTCCCGCTCTTGCTCCCGAGACCCCTGTTCCTGGTCTCAGGAGTCTGATTCTGACTAATGTTCTGTATAGGACCGGGTCGCGCCCACTCACCTGGTCTTATAGCCCCAGCACTGCTGCAACAGGAAATGACCTGGGGCTGTGCTGAGTATATAAGAGTGGCCTCTCCATGTGGGCAGCGCCTGATCATTGTTTGTGTTTCTATGCCTTGTCTTGTGAGCTAGGTGCTCAGGTCTTTGTTTCTGTTTCCTATTACTGCCTTAAAGTACGCTGTGACCTTCGTGACCTGGTCCTGTCTTTGCTTCCTGATACCTGCACCCGTTCCTGCCACATTAGTGCTCCAGCTACCGTGTACCCTGCCCTCCAGGTGGGGTGCTCGGTCCAGTGGATCCACCTCCTGGGCCTACCAGTCCTCCCTGGCCCTCACATTATCACACACATCCGCATACTCATGGTATATTGCTGGTAGCTCGGAGACTGGTGTGGGTATCTTAGGGGCTGAACAGACTGAAAACCCAGGACTTATCTTCTTCTCTGGAAAATGCAGCTCCTTGGTTTCCTAGTTTATTGAAGGGTTCTGAGCCTGCCATGGCAATCCTAGGATGATGGGAAAATGGGGAGAAGAGATGAGCATAAAAGACAGTCTCTCTTGATGATTGTTACCCAGGAGAACCTTCAGGGGCTCTGTCTCCTGATCCTCTGGTCCAGAGGTTAACAGTGAACCATCCACAGTCTCCATCTGTACAGGAGTAGCCTTCTTCACAGAACGTATCCCATGTTTCTGGGCAAAGGAAATGTCCATAAAATTGCCACTTGCTCCGGAATCAGTCATAGCAGAGCTAGACACCCTGACTGTGTTAACCCAGAGCTTGATGGAGAGAAATATATGAGAATTGTTCTTCTTACAACTCGGCTGAGACACTGCTGAGGAAACCTGAAAAACTGCAGCATTGATGTGGGAATCGGAGTCAGAAATAACGAAGTTCAAGTCCGAAAAATCAATGTCTATAACTGCTGATCTCACTGGAACCCGTGATTCAGATATTACAGATCTCCTTTCACAGCATTCACAGTGAACAACCGCTGCGGTAGTCTTACGGGATCGGCTGGGGCAGTTTGTAAGGAAATGCCCTGACTTACCGCAATAGAAACATAAATTTTCCTTCAGTCGATGTTCCTTGCGTGCATCACTGACCCGTCTCTGTAGAGAGTCCACCTGCATGGGTTCAGGTTCAGGGTCTCAAGTTCTCCTACCAAGAGACTCCTTAACTGGAGAAGAAGGAAGGAAATTGTTAATACGGTAATTTTCAGATACTCTCTCCTGTCTGTGCTCAGTAAGACAGACATCGATCCGAATGCAGAAATTGATGAAATCTCCCAAGGCAGAGGGAGGATCTGCACGAGCAAGTTCGTCCTTAATCACAGAAGACAATCCTTTCCGGAAGACAGACTTCTTGGTGGAGCTATCCCAAGTGGTGTCGAGGGCCCATCTTCTGAACTCCAAGGCATACTCTGCTACAGAACATTTACCTTGACGCAAAGGCAACATGGCTGCTTCTGCTGTAGCACCTCGGTTCAGGTCATCAAACACCTGACCCATGGCTGAAATGAAATCATTCAGATTATTCAAACATTCATCATCAGTCTCAATCAGAGGATTAGCCCATGCAAGAGCCTTGTTGGTGAGCAGCATGATTATTGTTAGCACTCTCGAGCGCTCACTGAGAAACGGTGATGCATGAGCAGCAAAAAACTGTTTGCATTGGTTAATAAACCCTCTGAATTTTTCCCGTTCACCGCCAAAGTGGAATGGTGGCAACTTGGGGATTCCAGAAACCGGCGTTGAAGATGGTGCTTATATACAAGGAAGGAAAACAGTACACCTCTCGGAACAGTGTTTGGGAGGCTGTGGTGGCTGCTGCACGCAATGTTGAGCGTAAACAGATCAAGCAACTGACAGAATCTATGGATGGCAGGATGTTGAGTGTCATCATAAAGAAAGGTTGTTATATTGGTCCCTAATTTTTTGGGGTTTTGTTTTTGCATGTCAGAAATGTTTATTTCTAAATTTTGTGTTATAATGGTTTACCTGGTGAAAATAAACAAGTGAGATGGGAATATGTTTGGTTTTTATTAAGTTGCCTAATAATTCTGCACAATAATAGTTACCTGCACAAACAGATATCCTCCTAAGATAGCCAAATCTAAATGAAAACCCCACTCCAACTTCCAAAAATATTAAGCTTTGATATTTATGAGTCTTTTGGGTTGGTTGAGAACATAGTTGTTGATCAATAATAAAAAAAATCCTCTAAAATACAACTTGCCTAATAATTCTGCACACAGTATAAAAAGGTGTTTATATAACTGAAAAAACAGGATTCGTTACCTCAGTGAAGAGAAAAGTAGGGTCATGGAGGGTCCACAGCTGATGCCACTACTGATCCTATTTCCTCTATATGATTGGACCAGTAGAGAGATCGTGAGCAGTGGTCACTGCTGCTTCCATAGGCCTGTAAACATGTAGAGCTATGGTTACACATACGAAGTATCACTTCAATCACAAGGAGGACATGAGAACCCTTTTGTCAGTATTAGGGGGTCCAGGCAATCAGATCCCTACTGATCATACATTTATCCTGGGGATATGGGAATATGTGAATGCCGTTTTGGGGACAACCCTTGTACATCTCATTGGACCCCACATTATCAACAATGTGGGGTCCAAACTTACAAAGGTAGAAAATAAAATAACCTTTGTTAAAGCTGAGGTCACATGTCCAGTAATCGTCCGTTAGAACGGATCCCTTATCAAAAAAAAGTTGTGCAAACAGAACTTTCTTGTCCGTTTGGAAAAAATAGTGTTTTGCAGGATCCATTTTTTTTTTTTTTATAGGAGGACGGATCCATTAACTGATTGCTTTTTGTTTTTAGTCATCAGTTTTTCTTTCATTTGTAAAGAATATGTCTTTTCTTACTGGATCTGTATCAAAGGGAAAATAAATAGCAATCTGTTAAAAGATCCGTCCCCCTTAGACTCCAATATTATAAAAACGGATCTGGCAGAACTCCATTTTTTTAAAATGGACAAGAAAGTTTTCTTTGCACAACTATTTTGGTAACGGATCCGTTCTAACGGACGATAACTGGACATGTGAACTTAGGCTGTGTACACACATCAGTTTTTTGCCATCAGTCACAATCCGGCAGAAACATGAAAAAAAGCATCTGACGTCTGTTGACGCCGGATGCGTTTTTTCCCGCATAGACTTCTATTAGCGCTGGATTGCGCCGGATGGCCTTGCGTTCCATACAGCTTTCGCCGGATCCGGCAAAATGTGCTTGTCCGGCGGCCGGATGGAACGTTGAGGTGAACGTTTTTGTGTCCCGGCAAAAAAACTGGATCGCGCCTTACAGCGTGTTTAATAATGAAAGCCTATGGACGCCGGATCCAGCGTCATTTGTCATATGCCGGAAGCCGGCGCCTGTTTCCGTTTTTTGTTTCTGGGCATGCCCAGACGGTGTGTAAATAGTCTCTCTCTGTCGGTCGGTCTGTCGGTCTCTCTCTCTGTCAGTCACTCTATCCCTCCCTCCTTTATACTCACCGATCACGGGCGCGGCGCTGCACAGCTGTCACACTGCTCTGGCGGCTTCTCCTCTTTTGAAAATGCCGGACGCTCATTATTCAATCTCGTATTCCCTGCTTTCCCCCGCCCACCGGTGCCTATGATTGGTTGCAATAACGAATAACGTTTGGAACACCATTCTAAGTCTGAACTGGGTGCAAAAAACCTAAAAAAACATCACTATGGGGAGATAAGGTATGCACGCCAGTGACTATGTAAGGGGAATACATGGAATAGCAGAAACTGCTGTGTGAATACTGACTTGAAAAATCCAATAGCTATATGTAGAGTGAAAATGTGAAAAATGGAATGTGCATTACTGCCATGAACATATGAATCAAGAGAAATTTAGCTACTGAATTGATCAATGCAATAGAGCCCCAACACTACGCCAAAGTATTTCTCTACGTTGGGGTCCCTAGCTTGTGTGTGTCCTCTCATGCAGTTAAAAAATTGGGGCTCTATTGCATTGATCAATTCAGTAGCTAAATTTCTCTTGATTCATATGTTCATGGCAGTAATGCAGATTCCATTTTTCACATTTTCACTCTACATATAGCTATTGGATTTTTCAAGTCAGTATTCACACAGCAGTTTCTGCTATTCCATGTATTCCCCTTACATAGTCACTGGTGTGCATACCTTATCTCCCCATTATGATTGGTTGCAGTCAGACACGCCCGCACGCTGAGTGACAGCTGTCTCACTGCAACCAATCACAGCCGCCTGTGGGCGGGTCTATATAGTGCAGTAAAATAAATAATTAAAAAAAAAACGGCGTGCGGTCCCCCCAATTTTGATATAGCCAAGGTAAAGCCACACAGCTGATTGATGGCATTCTCAGGATGGGGAGCTCCACCTTATGGGGAGCCCCCCAGCCTAAAAATATCAGCCAGCAACCGCCCGGAATTGCCACATTCATTAGATGCGACAGTCTCGGGACTCCACCCGGCTCATCCCGAATTGCCCTAGTGCGGTGGCAATCAAGGTAATAAGGAGTTAATGGCAGCAGCCCATAGCTGCCACTAAGTCCTAGGTTAATCATGGCTGGCATCTATGAGACACCCCCCATGATTAATCTACAGTGAAAGTAAATAAACAAAAACACCGAAAAATCCTTTATTTGAAATAAAAGACAAAAAACACTCTTATTCACCACTTTATTAACCCCCCAAATACCCCTCCAGGTCCGACGTAATCTACTCGAGGTCCCACGACGCTTTCAGCTCTGCTACATCGGAAGCTGACAGGCGCGGCAGTAGAACACCACCGCTCCAGTGAGCTCCACGCAGCAACTGAAGTGAGTCGCGCTAACAGCGGGGACGTCACTCAGGTAATGCCGGTGTGTGTGCGGTGATGATAGGGGTTGTAGTGCTTGCGTGTGTGCGGTGATAGGCGCGGTAGTGCCTGGGTGTGTGCGGTGATGATTGGAGAGGTAGTGCCGGTGTATGTGCGGTGATGATAGGGGACGTAGTGCCGGTGTATGTGCGGTGATGATAGGAGAGGTAGTACCCGTGTGTGTGCCGTGATGATGGCGGCGGTAGTGCTGGGGTGTGTGCGGTGATAATAGGAAAGGTAGTGCCGGTGTTTGTGTGGTGATAATAGGAGAGGTAGTGCCCGTGTGTGTGCCGTGATAATGGGGGCAGTAGTGCCGATGTATGTGTGGTGATGATTGGTGCGGTAGTGCTGGGGTGTGTGCGGTAATGATGGGTGTGGTAGTGCCGGGGTGTGTGTGGTGATGGTCTCTCTCTCGGCATGAAAAAAAAAACAAACAAAAACGGATCCGTCGCATCAGTTTTTACACAATTTGCGACGGATTCGTTGCATCAGGCACATGCCGGATTGTGCCTGATGGCAAAAAAACTGATGTGTGAACATAGCCTAAAGGCCCTCTCACACACAGAGAAAAATCTTTGGCAGATCTGTGGTTGCAGTGAAATCATGGACATATTGTTCCATTTGTACACAGCCACAAACCTGGCACTGATTGTCCACAATTTCACTGCAACCACAGATCTGCCGCAGATTTATCTGTGTGTGTAAAGTGGCCTTAAGCCTGATAATGACAAAGTATACATGTAATATGGTATAACTGGAACCATAACTCATACACTAATGTGTTACTATTGCACGTTTTTTTAATATGAAAAATGGTTGCACACAAAAAATTATATATATATAAAAGTGTGTGCGTGTGTGTGTGTGTGTGTTGTTGTGTGTGTGTGTGTGTGCGTGTGTGTGTGTGTGTGTTGTTGTGTGTGTGTGTGTGTTGTTGTGTGTGTGTGTGTTGTTGTGTGTGTGTGTGTTGTTGTGTGTGTGTGTGTGTGTTGTTGTGTGTGTGTGTGTGTTGTTGTGTGTGTGTGTGTGTGTGTGTGTGTTGTTGTGTGTGTGTGTGTGTTGTTGTGTGTGTGTGTGTGTCTGCAACAATCGATGTTATGTTCTCCTGAAGTTGAGAAAATTGTTTTCAACAATCAGGGGTTAACTTCATTCATATCACGACACATAAATAATAGCTGTCGTTTGATTGCGCCTATGGAAGCTGCTGGGAGAAATGGGATATCTGGTAATTGAGAGTTATTGGATGGAGAACACGAGCGCACATTCCGACACAGGACGCAGCCTCAAAGGAACACTTTACTGCGCATGCGCTCTGGGAGCCGCTGTGCTGCGTTGTCAGACCGGTTGCTATGGACACTGAGGAGCGGTTCTGAGTCCATGAAGTGTCGCATCTGTAGAAGTTCTGTGGTCACGTGACAGGTGGGTGAGACGCGCAGGGTGTAAGTACTAGCGTCTGCGCTGGTGTATGGCGCTCGCAGGTGCCGTCACGTCTGCACACAGTGTATACAGAGCATGTAGCCGGTGTGTCCTGTGTACGGGGAGACTGAGGAGCAGGCACAGACCCGGCGGCCGTGCCCCGCTGTAGTGTGACCTGCTACCACTACCCAGAGGTATTTTTGGTAAATAAAAAGCTCCATGAATTTCCTGCTCTTCTCTGTGTTACAAATTGCATTTTCCGCCATGTTTACCTCTTGGGATGATTTTTTTTCTGCTTTTTTTAATTCTGTTTTTCTTTCCAGCACTACTCAAAAAAATGGCAGAAAATCACTAGCAAAACAATCAACAGAAAGTTCCTGTTGATTAGTATGGATTAGTATGGATTAGTATGGATTAGTATGGATTAGTATGGGAGAGCGGTCATCTGTTCAGGCTCTTTAACGTCTGAAAAGGATTCAGGCTTGTAAAACACCACAGGGGTAAAGCGCGTCCCTGCTGTTACCATGCTGACGGTGGTTTATTCAGGTATTAATTATTTTCTGTTTTTTACAGGTTTCTCAACAAAAATAAAACATCCCAAGTATATAATCCCATGCAGTCATGTGCCCTGTATATAATCCCATGCAGTCATGTGCCCTGTATATAATCCCATGCAGTCATGTGCCCTGTATATAATCCCATGCAGTCACGTGCCCTGTATATAATCCCATGCAGTCACGTGCCCTGTATATAATCCCATGCAATCACGTGCCCTGTATATAATCCCATGCAATCACGTGCCCTGTATATAATCCCATGCAGTCATGTGCCCTGTATATAATCCCATGCAGTCATGTGCCCTGTATATAACACCATGCAATCACGTGCCCTGTATATAATACCGTGCAGTCATGTGCCCTGTATATAATCCCATGCAGTCATGTGCCCTGTATATAACACCATGCAATCACGTGCCCTGTATATAATACCATGCAGTCACGTGCCCTGTATATAATCCCATGCAATCACGTGCCCTGTATATAATACCGTGCAGTCATGTGCCCTGTAGCTAATACCGTGCAGTCATGTGCCCTGTATATAATACCATGCAGTCACGTGCTCTGTATATAATACCATGCAGTCATGTATGTAATCCCATGCAGTCATGTGCCCTGTTTGTAATCCCATGCAGTCATGTGCCCTGTTTGTAATCCCATGCAGTCATGTGCCCTGTTTGTAATACCATGCAGTCATGTGCCCTGTAGATAACACCATGCAGTCATGTGCCCTGTAGATAATCCCATGCAGTCATGTGCCCTATATATAATAACATGCAGTCATGTGCCCTGTAGATAATACCATACAGTCATGTGCCCTGTAGATAATACCATACAGTCATGTGCCCTGTAGATAATACCATGCAGTCATGTGCCCTGTAGATAATACCATGCAGTCATGTGCCCTGTAGATAATACCATGCAGTCATGTGCCCTGTAGATAATACCATGCAGTCATGTGCCCTGTAGATAATCCCATGCAGTCATGTGCCCTGTAGATAATCCCATGCAGTCATGTGCCCTGTAGATAACACCATGCAGTCATGTGCCCTGTAGATAACACCATGCAGTCATGTGCCCTGTAGATAACACCATGCAGTCATGTGCCCTGTAGATAACACCATGCAGTCATGTGCCCTATAGATAACACCATGCAGTCATGTGCCCTATAGATAACACCATGCAGTCATGTGCCCTGTAGATAACACCATGCAGTCATGTGCCCTGTAGATAACACCATGCAGTCATGTGCCCTGTAGATAACACCATGCAGTCATGTGCCCTGTAGATAACACCATGCAGTCATGTGCCCTGTAGATAACACCATGCAGTCATGTGCCCTGTAGATAATCCCATGCAGTCATGTGCCCTGTATATAATACCATGCAGTCATGTGCCCTGTATATAATACCATGCAGTCATGTGCCCTGTATATAACACCATGCAGTCATGTGCCCTGTATATAACACCATGCAGTCATGTGCCCTGTATATAACACCATGCAGTCATGTGCCCTGTATATAACACCATGCAGTCATGTGCCCTGTATATAACACCATGCAGTCATGTGCCCTGTTGTGAATACACTTAAAAACACCTAAAAAAAATTATAAGACTGGCACAAAAGTGGCCATCAAAGTGGGCACTGAGGTATGTTATTGAAGAGGTTAAATGGCTTTGGGCCACTGATCTCACACTACAATTACATACCTACTGATGCCCCTCATCAAATTCATGCTACTCCAGCCTAAAGGTACCGTTACACTAAACAACTTACCAGCGATCCCAACAACGATACAACCTGATAGGGATCGCTGGTCAGTTGCTAGGAGGTTGCTGGTGAGAGGTCACAAAGTCAGACGCTCCAGCGATCCCACCAGCAACCAGTGACCAGCCCCCAGCCAGTAGCGACGCACTGAAGCGATGCTGCGCTTGGTAACTAAGGTAAATATCGGGTAACCAACCCGATATTTAGCTTGGTTACCAGCGCACGCAGCTACATGTGCAGAGAGCAGGGAGCAGCGCACACCGCTTAGCGCTGGTTCCCTGCTCTCCTAGTTACAGCACACATCGGGTTAATTACCCGATGTGTACTCTGCTACACGTGCAAGGAGCAGGAGCCGGCACTGGCAGCGAGAGCGGCGGAGGCTGGTAACGAAGGTAAATATCGGGTAACCAAGGACAGGGTTTCTTGGTTACCCGATGTTTACCGTGGTTACCAGCGTCCGCAGAAGCCGGCTCCTGCTGCCTGCACATTCAGTTGTTGCTTTCTCGCTGTCACACACAGCGATCTGTGCTTCACAGCGGGAGAGCAACAACTAAAAAATGGCCCAGGACATTCAGCAACAACCAACGACCTCACAGCAGGGGCCAGGTTGTTGCTGGATGTCACACACAGCGACATCACTAGCAACGTCACAAAAGTTGTTCGTTAGCAGCGATGTTGCTTAGTGTGACGGGGCCTTAACCCAAATGGGTTCTGGACATCAGAACTGGCATCAAAGTGGGCAAATCGCCAATTTTCACAGATTTGAATAAGTAACAAGTGTTTTTAAGGGGTTAAATGGCTTTGGGCCACTGATCTCACACTACACCCCGTTATGAATTTGTAGAAATTTGCACAACTCAAAATCTTCACAATAACCCATTCATTTAAGCCAGGCTGGAGTGACTTGACTTTGATGCCAGTTCAGATGTGCAGAACCCATTTGGGCAGGGTGATGTGACATGACTTTGATGCAGGGCATCAGTAGGTATGTATTTATGGTGAGATATCAGTGGTAGAGTTGAGCGGGATGGCAATAATCCGGGGCCGGCGGGTCGTTAACAGACTTAAAAATAAGTCCGATCCGCTCCGGAATCCGGTGCCCATATAAGTCAATGGGGACCGGAATCTGGAGGTTAAAAACGTTTGTGGAGGGGCTAGGGGGCTGGGAGTGAGCGCGGCATACTCACCGAGGCGCTGTCATGGCGGCACACTCCTTCCGGGTCACGCTGTAACCTTCCGGAGCCGACAATTCAATATTCATTGTTTTCCCCGCCCACCGGCTCGCGTTTGTTGCAGCTATACACGCCCCCAACCTGAGTGGCAGCGTGTCAGCTAACTGCAACCAATCACAGGTGCCAGGACGGCCGGTGGGCAGGGAAAGCAGTGCACTGTCGGCCAGTTGAGTTCACGGTGGTAAACACTCGGCAGCACAGGTATAGCGCTCGGCTGCAGCCCCAGCCGTCGCGTTGTATCTGTGCTGTGTATACAGTGGCCAGAGTCACACGTGCGAGGCTTTGCCGGCTGCTGCCATGGCAGACCCGCGTGCACCCCTCGCAACGTCCCCCCCCCCCCCCCCCATTTTCATCCCCAGCCATGATAACACCGGCCGGGGGCTGGTACATCCTCAGCCCGCAGCCGTCCGGTAATGACGCATCTGTTAGATGCGACATACCGGTGCGATACCGGCTCTTCCCGCTGGTGTGATGCGGTGCCAGTCGGGGTAAAAGCAGGGGTTAGCAGGGGCACATAGCTGCTGCTAAACCCTAGCTTTGTGTGATGGCACAGGTGTCTATCAGATACCTGCATGACACAAACCTGTAAGTGACAGTAAATAAACAAGACAAAGAGAAAAATCCTTTATTTGAAATAAAATACAAAACACTCCTCCTTCACCACTTTATTAACCCCCAAATACCCTGCAGCTCCGACGTAATCCACAGGAGAGGTCCCGCGGCGACACCTTCGGCTCTGCTACATGTTAGAGCGAGCAGCCATAGAGCACGGCTGCCCGCTCTGAGTGCAGCGTAGTACTGACCACGATAAGCGATGACTGCACGGCAGACACTGTCACAGGCTGGGGGGCGCGTCAGCCAGGAACCAATCACAGCTGAGAGGACGGCCGGTGGGCGGGGAAAACACGGAAAGCTGTGTGACAGCACAGGAAGTGAAAGCGCGACCCGGAAGCAAGTGTGCCACCATGACAGAGCCCGGTAAGTATGAAACGCTCATTTATTTATTGTTTTTTTCTTCATTTTTTATTAATTGCCGGTTCCAGATCGTGCAGCCGGAATCCCGAATCGGGCCCGGGAATAGTGCTGAAACCGCGCGGATCCGGACATTTACAGCCCGGGCCCGCTCAGCCCTAATCAGTGGCTCAAAGACATTTAACCCCTAAAAAAACACTTGTTACTTATTCAAATTTGTGAAAATTGGCGATTTTCCCACTCTGATGCCAGTTCTGATGCCCAGAACCCATTTGGGCCAGGCTGGAGTGACATGAATTTGATGAGGGGCATCAGTAGGTATGTAATTGTTATATATTTGGGATGTTTTATTTTTGTTGAGAAACCTGTAAAAAAAAACAGAAAACAAATAATAGCTGAATAAGAAACCAACTTCAGCATCGTCCTCCTGCTGACATTCTCTGCTAGGAAGGCACTCAATATACATACATTTACAGGCAGTGTTTTTTTTTTTATTTAGTAGATGATAGTTGATGTTAGTTGATGCAGTGTGTTTCCCTGTGTCCAAAACGGTGCAATGTACAGTATAAGCACAGTGGATGGGGTCTATAGAAATCCTATGCCCACTCTACTTGTTTTTCCTGCAGCGAAAACTGACATGCGGTGCGGTTTCCCGAGCTGCAGCCTGTCAACTTAGGCTGCAGAAATGCAAGTGTTCTCCACAGGTAGAATACAGTGAGAGACCGCAACTGCCCGAGCCCGGATAGTGGGCTCGGGCAGTTGCGGAGGATACTCGCGGGCAGGCAGACGGAAATGCTCAGTCTTCTGATAGCAGCTACTGCTCCTACTGATTTGAAAGGGAGGCAGATGTGCAGTACACGGCCACTATCCGCTGACGGGGCAGCTCCAGAATTGAGCATTTTCGGTGCCATCCCCGAGAACAGCTGATTGGCAGGGGTGCTGGATGTTGGACCCAATCAGACATTGATCACCTATCCTAAGGAGAGGCCATCAATGTATAAGTAGTGGCCAACCTCTTTAAAGGGGTATTCCCATCTCAAAGATACTATCCCAATATGTAGTAGGTGTAATAATAATATTAACAAATACCTCCAATTAGAAATGTAGTATAGTTCTCCTGCTTAGCTATGTCGCTTACCTCATGTGCAGGACATTGCAGCTTAGTTATCCATGGTGATGACCACTCATATAGTGACAGTTGCTAGTTTCTTAACCATGGATACCTAAGCTACAATGCCCTGCACATGAGGTAAGCAACATGGCTAATCAGGAGACCTATACTACATTTCTAATTGGAGGTATTGCTGTTATTATTATTATTATTACACCTACTACATATTGGGGATAGGAACGTGGAACAAACATCATTAGGTTTTGGTGAGTTTTTGACGCTATGTATTCTTGCTGTGTTAAAAACGCAGTGTTACAGTTCCAGCACATTGGATGGTATGTACAGAAATCTCCGGCCCTCTGCGCTTCTTTACTCAATGTAAGCTGAGCTGCGGTGCGTGTTTCAAATCTTCCAAGTACACTGAGATTTCTGTGGATTTTCCTCATACACTTGCATTGGATGCATAATATCCACAGATCAAAAGGTGCGTGCTTTTTTAGTGTATTTCTGCTATAGAAACACATAGCATCCCACACATGACTGTATCTATAAAGGTTTTGTCAAAGCCAAATACCAGGAAGTGTGAAAAACAAAGCGACTTTATCTAAAACATGACATACCAAAAAAAGATACGAAAACAGCCAAGATAAAAAAACACAGTAAAAACACACGTAGCCTTATTTATATAATAGGTGAAGAAGTTCTGCAACCTCAAAACCTCATCGTGGGAACGTGGCCTAAGCTGCTTTACACAGGACCAGGAAAAGCTCGGACATTTCACAAGTCTCATGCATGCATGTTTTGTTTTTTTAATCTGCAGCATGTCAGTTCTTTCAGCATTTTTTTCACCCAAGAGACAACACGCTGCAAAAAATAAATCTCTTAGCAGTATTTTTCATGGCGGTTTATGTGTTGAACTGTAGACAAAGCACACATGTAATCTAGTCTTGCCACAAACAAGTTGCAGAAATATTTTTGGTGCCACAACTTGTCTGAGAATTGCTGTCACACACACTTAGCGCCCCATGGCCCCAACGTTACACCAAGGTCTTATTTCCATTAGTCTATTCTGTTTTAGGAAGAGTAATTCGGGCTTTACACGAGACGACTGATCGTGCGATGCATCGTCTGGGTCACGGTTTTTGTGACGCACATCCGGCATCGTACACGATGTCGTCTCGTGTAACACCTCCTAGCGACGCAGTATCGCTCACAAATCGTGAGTCGTGTACTCGTCGTTAGGTTTCATAAAATTGTTTAATTAAAATGGCGGCGGTTGTTCATCGTTTCCGTGACATCACACGTTGCTCCGTGTGACACCCCGGGAACAATGAACAGCAGCTTACCTGCCTCCCGCGGCTCCCGCCGGCTATGTGGATAAGGAGGTGGGCGGGATGTTTACGTCCCGCTCATCTCCGCCCCTCCGCTTCTATTGGCCGGCTGCCGTGTGACGTCGCTGTGACGCCGAACATCCCTCCCACTCCAGGAAGTGGACGTTCGTCGCCCACAGCAAGGTCGTCCAGAACGTAAGTACGTGTGACAGAGGTTAAACGAGTTTGTGCGCCACGGGCAGCGATTTGCCCGTGACGCAAAAACGACGGGGGCGGGTACGATCCATCGTGCTATCGCACAATCGGTCGTCCCGTGTAAAGCAGGCTTTAGGCTATGTTCACACTGGGCGTTTTTAGCATGGTTTGTGCCTTGGTTTTATGCAAATTCATGCTAATATAACGCTGCCTTCACAGTCCCAGCAAAGCCTATGAGATTACAGAAATCTCATGCACACACACCCAAAATACCTGCTGTGTTTTCCTAACTGTTTTGTCAACCGCCCTGGTTTTTGCTGCATTATTAAAATAATGAACATGTCCATTCTTTTCAGCGGTTTTGCCTTGGTTTTTCACCCTAGTGATGGCCGAACTCGCAGATACCCTGGATCGGCGGGTATAACCGGGTTAATAATAAGCCCGGAATTGATCCAGGGTATCTGGCCGGATGCCGGTCCCCATATATGTCTATGGGGACCAGACTGCGGCACTTAAAAATGGTTATGGAAAGGATAGGGGGATTGGAGCAGGCGCTTCATACTTGCCGAATCACCAGCATGGCTGTACGCTCCCATGGCTGCTCATTCATGTCCGGGGCTGCTCATTACCTTCATTGCATATTAACTGCTTTCCCCGCCCATCGGTGTCTGTGATTGGTTGCAGTCAGACGCACCCCAAGCCTGTGTGACAGTGTCTGACTGCAACCAATCACAGACCCGGTCTGCGGGTCTATCCTAAAGTAAAAATATATAAATAAATTTAAATTGGCGTCGATTCCCCCATATTATGATATCCTACGGCTACAGGCTGCAGCCCCCCCCTCCGTGTGCTTATTTTGTCTGTGTATCAAAATATGAGGATACCCATGCTTTTTTTTTTTTTATTATTATTATTTAAATAAATAATTTAAAAAAACAACTTGCGGTCTCCCCCAATTTTGATACCCAGCTAAGATAAAGCACAACAGCTGGGGGCTGGCATTCTCAGGCTGGGGAGACCCATGTTTATTGGGCGCCCCCAGCCTAAAAATAGCATCCTGCAGCCGCCCAATATTGTTGCATTCATTAGATGCGACAAATACAATCCCAGCAGTTTACCAGCTTTTCCCGATTGCCCTGGTGCGTTGGTAATCGGGGTAATAAGGGGTTAATGTCAGCTCACAGCTGCCACTAAGCCCTAGATTAGTAATGGGAGGCATCTGTAAGACACCCCCCATTACTAATCTGTAAGTGAAAGTAAATAAACACAAACACTGAAAAAATCCTTTATTTTAAATAAAATACAAAAAAACACCCTCTTTCACCACTTCATAAAACCCTCAAAACACCCCCGCAGGTCCAACATAATCCACACAGGGTCCCACGACGATTCTATCTCTGCTACTTCTGAAGCGACACCGTAGACTGGTTAAAGTATAGTGCGCTTGCTTTATTTTTTGTCATTATTTTTAATCTATTTTTTTTAATTACCCAAGTGCTGGATCTAAATGACTGGCACTCGGGTACTTTTAAACCCCCGCAGGTCTGGACTTGGTCCGGTAATCATGGAAGTGCACAAAACCACAGTGAAAAACCTTGGCAAAAACCATCCGAAAAATGCAGAAAACCATCAGGAGACCCCCCCCCTCCGGGAGACTGCCACAAGATCAGGTTTTGGTCAAGAAAAAAACGCACCAAAAACGCCCTGTGTGAACATAGCCTAAAGCCTGCTTTACACGGTACGACCGATTGTGCGATTTCACAATCGATCGTACCCGCCCCCGTCCTTTTTGCGTCACGGGCAAATCGCTGCCCGTGTCGCACAAAGTTAGTAAACCCCGTCACACATACTTACCTTTCGTGCGACCTCGCTGTGGGCGGCGAACGTCCACTTCCTGGAGTGGGAGGGACGTTCGGCGTCACAGCGACGTCACACGGGCGCCGGCCAATAGAAGCGGAGGGGCGGAGATGAGCGGGACGTAAACATCCCGCCCACCTCCTTCCTTCCACATAGAGACGGCGGCGGCCGCGGGAGGCAGGTGAGCTGCTCATTGTTCCCGTGGTGTCACGCGGAGCGACGTGTGCTACCACGGAAACGATGGTCAACTAAAGTAAACGATATTATGGAACCTAACGAGCAGTACCCGACTCACGATTTGTGAGTGATACTGCGTCGCTAGGAGGTGTCACACAGGCCGGCATCGCCAGCGATGCCGGATGTGCGTCACAAAAACCGTGACCCCGACGATCTATCGCACGATAGATTGCCTGGTGTAAAGCAGCCTTAAGGCTAGGTGCACACACTGCATTTTTTTCACTTTTTATGCATTTTTTTCCTTGCAAAAATTAATCAAAATGCAAGAGAAAACACATCCCTGCAAAGTCTATGAGAATTCTAAAGTGCTGTGCCCATGTTGCAGATTTTTTCCTTGCAGATCTTGGTGCAGAAAAAAACTGCACCAAACAATTAACATGTGGATGGATTATCTCTGCAAAGGAGAAGTGATCACGAATCCGATCACACAAATTTGTGAACAATATTTGAGAGAAAAAGGCCTGAGTGTCAGCTTTGTGTGATCTGATTCTCTCACATGAGAATGAGGAGAAAATGGAGAACAACATTTCTCATTTCTCCATCTCCTCCATTCTCTGAGTCAGCGGAAATCGAATGACATGCGAGTGAAGCTCAATGATTTCCACGCCCCCTCAGACTTTAATGGGTGAGTGGCATCTAATTTGCGTTGCTACATGCAGCATACCGCCATTTTTAATTTTTTTGTGATGCCAAATCTGCTCTGCCTCATAGAATAACATTGGTCTGAGATAGCACACGTCCGAGTTATACACTGGTGTGAGTGCAGCCTCAGTAAAAAATTCACAACAAATTGATCGGACTTGGCTGCAGACATAATGTGGCTCGTCGAAGTAAGGCTGCTTTCATACTACGTTTTTTTAGCATGCGTCATGAACGTTTTTTTGCTGCAAAAGCGGATTATGTTTTTGCAAAGAAAAACGCATGCAAACGCAAGTGTTATTTTGCAGGATCCTGTCACTTGAAGTTTATGGGTGGGCATTGGAGTCATGTGATCGGGAGTGAGGGGAACTGGACGTGAAAGACTGGGAGCCGACATCTGACAGCTGCGGAGGCTCGTAACCAAGGTAAACATCGGGTAACTTGCTTGGATACCCGATATTTACATTGGTTACGAGCGTCTGCAGTTGCTAGGAGCCAGCTCCCTGCACACGTAACCAAGGTAAACATCGGGTAACTTGCTTGGATACCCAATATTTACATTGGTTACGAGCATCTGCAGCTGCTAGGAGCAGGGCTGTCTGCTCCCTGCACACGTAACCAAGATAAACATCGGGTAACTAAGCCCGCAGTTACCCGATGTTTACCTTGGTTACAAGCGTCCTCCGCTCTCAGGCGGGAGAGAGGGGAGGGGGAGGGAGAGGGGGGAGAGAGAGACTTGATCACCCGAGGCTGGTTTCTGGGCATGCTCAGTAGAGCAAACAGGATCCTGTCTATCAGCATGCTAGCGTTCACATGCGTTTGCGTGCTGTTTAGTCAGGATCCAGCAATTTGCAGTATTTGGATGCAGCTCAAAAACGCTACAAGTAGCGTTTTTGAAAAAAGTTAAAAAACTGCAAGTCGCTGGATCCTTACTATAACCCACGCAAACGTATGTGAACGCATGTTGACGTGAGTCCATTGCAAATGCATTGAAATGAAAACGCATTTGCACTGGATCCGTTTTTGCTTTAAAAAAACGTTCATGACGGATGTTAAAAAAAGTAGTGTGAAAGCAGCCTAAGGGTCCATATGTTTTCAATTGGCCGTTTGTAGAAAGCCACTGCCAGAAGAGAGAGAGAGACTGGATCCTTCCTGTCAGCATACCACCGTTCACATGCGCTTGCGTGCAGTATAGTCAGGATCCAGTGACATGCAGTATTTGGACGCAGGACACAAGGTAAAAAAACTGCACAACAACGGATCCAGTATATAACGCATGCAAACGCATCTTAGGCTGCTTTCACACTACGTTTTTTTAGCATGCGTCATGAACGTTTTTTTGCTGCAAAAGCGGATCCTGTTTTTGCAAAAAAAACGCATGCAAACGCATGTTATTTTGCAGGATCCTGTCACTTGAAGTTTATGGGCGGGCATTGGAGTCATGTGATCGGGAGTGAGGTGAACTGAACGTGATAGACTGGGAGCCGGCATCTGACAGCTGCGGTAAGCTGTAACCAAGGTAAATATCGGGTAACTAAGTGAAGTGCTTTGCTTGAATACCCGATATTTACCTTGGTTACGAGCCCGCAGCTGCTAGGAGCCGGCTCCCTGCACACGTAACCAAGGTAAACATCGGGTAACTAAGAAGCGCTTTGCTTGGTTACCCGATATTTACCTTGGTTACGAGCGTCCGCTGCGCTCAGGCGTGGGAGAGAGAGGGAAGGGGAGAGAGGAGAGAGAGAGGGAGGGGGAGAGAGGGACTGATCACGGCAGGCTGGTTTCTGGGCATGCTCAGACAGGGTCCTGCTTGCTCTACTATCAGCATGCCAGCGTTCACATGCGTTTGCGTGCAGTATAGTCAGGATCCAGCGATTTGCAGTATTTGGACGCAGCTCAAAAACGCTACAAGTAGCGTTTTTTTAAAAAACAGCAAGTCGCTGGATCCTCACTAAACTGCACACAAACGCATATGAACGCATATTGACACGAGTCGATTGCAAATGCATTGAAATGAAAATGCATTTGCACTGGATCCATTTTTGCGTTAAAAAACGTTCATAACGCATGTTAAAAAAACGTAGTGTGAAAGCAGCCTTAAACGTCATTCCATTGAAAAGACAACGCATTTATCATGGATCCAGTCACTTGCGTTTTGCGTTTTTTTGCAGTCAGCCAAAAAAAAAGCAGCCTAAAATGTCACGTGTTTTATCATATCACTATGGATCGATTCTTTGACCTTCTCTGTGGTGGGCGTCTCTGTGCACCTCTCTAGAAATGTTACCCCAGTCAGAGACTGGAGTAGCATATCTAATGTAAGAAACGCAGGTATTTTGATGAACTTGATGGGGCACAGTGGGGGCACATCACCACAGCTTGTGTAATTCATGATGAGCTGTGCCGTTCCCTATGCTACAAATATCACTAATCTTAGTAGGATTTCTGGTGTGGTGCACGGGGCGGACGCCACTCATCAGGCGATCCAGATTCATGATCAGGCGTGCCTCTTCATGAATCTAGAGCGTCTGACTCCACCATGCCCTCTCACCAAGACCAACTAGAAAATCACCAGTCTTGATAAATCGGGGCATTGGAAATTTATTGACATTGTGTCGATTAAACTATTTTCTGATCAATTTAACTTCTATTAATGACTGAATAAAGTAGTTTTTAATCTGGTAGGCCTTATTAAAAACAAGTTGAAAGGAGAGGTGCTGGGCCTGGGGCTACTAGGCCACTTTTTATAATCAAACAATTTTAGCATTGAAACATTTAGGAATTTTTGCACAGTTTGTGACTTTTTGGGGCTGACTTTACCTTTGATGCTGGCATCAATGTTTAGACAGACTTGATTAACACTTGTTTTTGCTGAATATTATATAGCTCCTCAAGCCCACATCCTCCCTAGTCCTGTATTAAACTGCAAATCATCAGCTGCTCATTTCCTTTGTAGTATTTATTAGTTCCTATAAACTGGTACTTGCTTTCCATAATAAGCAAATAATTAGCCACTTACTGACCTCATACCCTACAACACTGCCCTGTTCAGTTGCTTTCGATCTTTCTTTTTTAAAATGTTAAAGACGAAATAATGACAAAACCCCGGCATACAGAAAAATCATACACGTGGCATAGACATGGTGGAACTAGCTAACACAATATCTTATGCCAGTCCATGTTCTCGAAACTAAGAAAAGGATCCATAACATAAGCAAGATCCTTATGGTGGTTTTTAGGTTTGACCAAGTGTTTTTAAATGATAGGAAAAAGGTAAAAAAAAAAATTCTGATTAAAAGAATCAGAGACAGATAAGGAAACTTAGCAGGTAATGTGGGGAAGAGAAAAGAGAGCAGTAAAGGACTGTTGAAATATTCTATCTTAGTAGATATTAAGTAGTGTTTTATATATGTGTGGAGTGGAGAAGCTGCCCACACTCCCCCTTGAAGATTTTGTGATTATGTGATGCATTGATTTGTTTAAAATTTAGCAGTTATCAGCAGGCAGGATTATTAGTTGGGGACCAGCCAGGAATGGGAGGTGTTACATGGGCACAAGCAGATACACTTTCCTGATTATTGGACAGATAGGGATAAGTGTTGAGAAGTAACAGACCTATGGTCTAGCTGCTTGCAATCTTGCATAAAAGCTGTGTTGTGTGCGGCGAAGAACAGGGGTGTAACTACCGCTATCACCATTGTGACCGGGCCCCCTTCATCACACACGGCAATGATAAAGCATCGAGCGGCCCGCACGCTCCATGCTTTATCATTCTCCCCCTGTACCTGCGCGTTGACGTCACTCATGTGCGACAGCTGTGCTGAGACCACAGAGCGCAGGACGGGAGGATGCTGACTGAATCAGAGGCGTCTACCACTGCACAAGAGGTGTTATACCCTTGGCTTCACAATCCAGTAAAAGCTCCCCTGATGAGTTTGCTGTTATGAAATGCGTAGGGAGACTGGAGTACGCCGCTAATGGATCTAAACTTGAGGAGTTGGTGGTAGCTCCGCCTCTGCGATCCTTCCACCACCAGGGTTATGAACAAAAGACATACCGGTGAGACCATTCCAATTTATTTAAAGGTTGTTGTTTGCCTCTGCAATTCCATATTGCTGTTAGGCTTTTGTTGTGACTTTCCGATAGAGGTCAGCCGACTTTTGCTGTACTTACCTCCCCATCTACCAGATCGTCACTTTATGTGTTTATTGACTGTGAATTTTCCCCTGATTTTAAATTGCCATTAAAAGTTACATTTTAATAATTTACCCTGCTATTTCACACTGAAACAGTGGGGGAACAAGAAAAGGTGAGGACAGAGCAGCGATGAAACAAGGAGAGGTGAGGACAGAGCAGCGGTGGAAGGAGGAGAGAGGTGAGTACTTGTTTTTTATTTTTATAAATCAGTGAGAACATGCTGGCTAGAGGCCTGGGGTGCTGCATGATACATGGAGGTCTGGGTGGCTGGCTGCATGATACATGGAGGCCTGGGGGGCTGGCTGCATGATACATGGAGGCCTGAGGGGTGGCTGCATGATACATGGAGGCCTGAGGGGTGGCTGCATGAAACATGGAAGCCTGGAGTTGTCTGACTGCATGATACATGGAGGCCTGGGGGCTGCATGATACATGGAGGCCTGGGGGCTGCATGATACATGGAGGCCTGGGGGCTGCATGATACATGGAGGCCTGGGGGCTGCATGATACATGGAGGCCTGGGGGCTGCATGATACATGGAGGCCTGGGGGCTGCATGATACATGGAGGCCTGGGGGTTGCATGATACATGGAGGCCTGGGGGCTGCATGATACATGGAGGCTGCATGATACATGGAGGCCTGGGGGCTGCATGATACATGGAGGCCTGGAGACTGCATGATACATGGAGGTCTATGGGGCTGCATTATACATGGAGGTCTATGGGACTGCATAATAAACATGAAGGACACCTTATACATGGACTATAGGGGTGCATTATACATGCATTGAGGTCTATGGGGAAAAAAATAAATTTTCAGCTCACCTGTAGCCTGGGCTGTGGAATCCAGCAAGTGCACGGTATCCACCGGCAGGTCCCAGCCGGTAATGCAGAGGTAAGAAGTTGAAGGAAGGATCCGGCACAAAAAAACTCCTTATAGTAAAAACATCGTAGCCTTTATTTTAAACGTTAAAAACCAACATGTAGTGGAGACCCGTTTAAAATAAAGGCTACGATGTTTTTACTATGAGTTTTTTTGTGCCGGATCCTTCCTTCAACTTCTTACCTCATTGAGGTCTATGGGGCTGCATTACACATGGAGGTCTATGGGGATGCATTATACAACATGAAAAACACCTTATACATGGAGTATAATGGTGCTTTATACATGGAGGAGTATGGGGCTGCATAATACAATATGAAGGATTATGGGGCTGCAATATAATACATATAGGACTATGGGGGCTACATTATAATATATGGAGGACTATGGGGGCTACCTTATACATGGACTATGGGGGTGCATTATAAAACATGGAGGACTATGTGGTGCAGTATAATATATGGAGTACTATGGGGTGAATTATAATACATGGAGAACTATGGGAAATGCATGATAATACAAGGAGGACTATGGAAGTGCATTCTAACATATGAGGACTTAGGCTATGTGCGTACGCTGTGTTTTTGTGTGACCACAAAGATGCAGCGTTTTTGTGTGTTTTTGACCACTAAAAAACGCACCCACGGTAAAAAAAAACACATAAAAACCGCATGCGCTTTTGCGCGTTTTTGTGCGGTTTTTTTTTGTTGTGTTTTTGTTGCTGTGTTTTTTTCTAATGCATGGGTGAAAAACGCTGGCAAAAATGCAGAAATAATTGACATGTTGCATCTTTGTGGTCACCACAAAAACGCGCCTAAAACAAAACTGCAGTGTGCGGACAACAAAAATGAAAACTCATAGACTTTGCTGGGGAAGCAAAGTCATGAAGTTTTTAGATCAAAAACGCACCCAAAAAACGTGCAAAAATGCTGCGAAAAACACACCATGCGCATATAGCCTTATGTGGGACCCTTTATACTATATGGAAGGCTATGTGGGGGCAATTATAGTATTTGGAGAACTATAAATGAGGGGGGACAAAGATACAAGCAAGGGATGGATGGGAATTTTTTGTGCTGAGGGAAAAAAAGCTCTTCCCCAAAGCACCCAGATTTCCCATGCTCTGCTATAGATCTTCTCTCAACACCCAGCTTTCCCATCCTCTGATATGGGAAAGCTGGGTGCTAAGGGTAAGATGTATAGCAGAACATGGGAAAGCTGGGTGTCGAGGACAAGATTGATATCAGAACATAGGAAAGCAGGGTGCTGATAGAGGGATTTCGGATCATGGGAAACCTGGGTACTGTGGGTAAGAGCCAAGTGTCAGCGTCATTATCCCATACCTCGAGTATCAGTGTCATTATCCCGTACCCCAAGTGTCGGTGTACGGTGAGGGGGGGGGACTTTGCACCAGGGCCCATTAAACTTTAGATACGCCACTGAAGAGGAACCACCATATATCAG
The DNA here is from genome assembly GCF_048569485.1 of Anomaloglossus baeobatrachus. Classification (NCBI taxonomy): domain Eukaryota; kingdom Metazoa; phylum Chordata; class Amphibia; order Anura; family Aromobatidae; genus Anomaloglossus; species Anomaloglossus baeobatrachus. The sequence continues at coordinate 631,020,009 of NC_134354.1, forward strand.
AAAGTACGTTCTTAAGGAAAGCAAAGGTTAAAGGGACTGTATCGTCAGAAAAAAAAAAAATTAAATACCTGAAAAAATGTAAAGTAATATTATTTTAATGTTTTGTTTAAATATTATTTTCTTTTTTTAATTGAGCAAAATGTAAAAAAAAAATGTAAAAGTTTAATATTTTCCACTATTTCCACTGTTAAACACTAGGGGGAGCAGCTTCTGAAATCCTACAGAAATCCCACTGTAGGAAAAAGCTCACATTACAGCTTGCAGTAAAGTGGGCGGAGTCTGCTCTCCTGTGTGTGGTGGCACGCCTCCACCTCCCAATCTGAGTGTTTACAAAGGATAACAGAGAATGACATGTAGGGACACTATGCACAGCCATTTTGTTGGTGACCAGAAATGTCTAAAGTGTCACCAAGGACAGCAGGAGTATCACACAGGATAGGATTAGATACACAAATCAGCAGACAGTATCACATAGGATAAGATTAGATACACTGCTCAGCAGACAGTATCACCCAGGCTAGGATTAGATACACGGCTCAGCAGACAGTATCACCCAGGCTAGGATTAGATACACGGCTCAGCAGACAGTATCACACAGGCTAGGATTAGATACACGGCTCAGCAGACAGTATCACCCAGGCTAGGATTAGATACACGGCTCAGCAGACAGTATCACCCAGGCTAGGATTAGATACACGGCTCAGCAGACAGTATCACACAGGCTAGGATTAGATACACGGCTCAGCAGACAGTATCACCCAGGCTAGGATTAGATACACGGCTCAGCAGACAGTATCACACAGGCTAGGATTAGATTCACGGCTCAGCAGACAGTATCACACAGGCTAGGATTAGATACACGGCCGTGCAGACCGCATCACCCAGGACAGGATTAGATACACGGCCGTGCACATAGCATCACCCAGGACAGGATTAGATACACGGCCGTGCACACAGCATCACCCAGGACAGGATTAGATACACGGCCGTGCACACAGCATCACCCAGGACAGGATTAGATACACGGCCGTACAGACCGCATCACCCAGGACAGGATTAGATACACGGCCGTGCAGACCGCATCACCCATGACAGGATTAGATACACAGCTCAGCAGACAGCATCACCCAGGACAGGATTAGATACTGTCTGCTGAGCTGTGTATCTAATCCTGTCCTGGGTTATGCGGTCTGCTGAGCTGTGTATCTAATCCTCTCCTGTGTGATACTGTCTGCTGAGCTGTGTATCTAATCCTATCCTGTGTGATACTGTCTGCTGAGCTGTGTATCTAATCCTGTCCTGGGTGATGCGGTCTGCTGAGCTGTGTATCACCCAAGAGAGGATTAGATACACGGCTCAGCAGATTGTATTATCCTCTCCTGTTTCATACTCAGCCGTGCAGACAGCATCAGCGGCGGTACTCGCATGCAGTGGGGCAAGGGCACACACATACACAGCAGCGGCGAGCAGAGCGGTGGCTGGGGAGAGCGGAGGGAGGAAGTGTCATCGGAGACTGTAACGGCGGGGGGAGGGGCGGCACTAGCGGGGGCTGAGGAGAGCAAAGGGATGGGGTGTCAGCGGAGACGGGAACGGCGAGGGGGAGGGGGCGGCACTAGCGGGGGCTGAGGAGAGCGAAGGGATGTGGTGTCAGCGGAGACGGGAACGGCGAGGGGGAGGGGCGGCACTAGCGGGGGCTGAGGAGAGCAAAGGGATTGGGTGTCAGCGGAGACGGGAACCGCGAGGGGCGGCACTAGCGGTAGCAGTAGCGGGTGCTGGGGAGAGCGGAGGGAGGCGGTGTCATCGGTAACGGGGGCAGGGGAGGGGAGGCGGCCTGTACTCACACATCCCGGCGGTTGACAGGGGTGAAGTGGAGCAAACAGCATACGCTGTGAGCTCCACGATGATGGCGGTTGAACTCCTCCCTCTGCTGTGATCTGGACAGCCCAGGGGGCGCATCCAGGTCACAGCATACGCCCACTGTAATGCTACACATAGGGTCGGATAGCGACCACTATTCTCTATGCACAGGGGCTGCCATAAAGGAGTGTGTAACTTTCGTTACACACACAGCAAATCCAACATGGCCCCCAGTGCATACAGTAAAATTAGAATAACAGAAAAAGTAAATAAGCTACGATTTTCATTTTGTATTAGAAATACTTGATTTCAGAATCACTATTTTTAATACAAAAATAAAAAAACGTGATACTGTCCCTTTAAGTGACAGCAGGATTCTGGAGTTCAGGCACCGGACCTAGTAATGAAACAAATGGGAGGACGAGGTACTTTCCCCAGGCAAGGAGGCCTACTTACAGCGATGAAATATCGCTCAGGTGAGCAGCAGAACAAGATCCTTATCACAGGTCAGGAGGCCTAATTAATAGTGTGGAACATTACTCAGGGGAACAGCAGGTCAGGAAACCTAAAGGGAACTAAGCTAAAGGAAAGATTCCTCAACTCAGGAAAGCGGGTCTCAAACAAACAATTATCTATCTTAGATAAAAAGGTATGGTGTCGCCATACAGAGAAACAAGTTCTCCAACAGAGAGCTGTAGATTCAGTGGCACAGCAAAGAGCATGTAGCACTCATCAAGAGTACTAATGAGGAGTGATATCAATGTACCTCAGCCAGTGGGGTCCTCACAAATCAACTGGGAGTTGAGAGTAGCTGTGAGTGCTGCAGCAACACATCTTGACACGTGTGGTCCTTACAGGAGAAGGATGGAGCTTCCATAATGGTTTACTGGATTTATGTAATATGTAGTGGAAGTAATGTACCAATATCTGAAATCGTAAAGTTCCTGTATCTTTTATATACAGAGGAAGCATTGTTGTGCCTGCTAGCTGATGTACAGTATATACTTATTAACAAGTTGTTCTTCAGTAAAAAATTTATTTTTGGACTTTGGTCTCCCTCATTCAGTTCTACCTCATCTAGTTTGACCTGCCATGTCCAACGGCAACATGAGGTCTGTAGAGGCATAGCGCCATGGTAATAGCAACACACACATTCAGCCAGAACCCCCATTAACCTGCCAAAGCACACACACTATGGGGGGATAATATGGAGAAGGGAAGTGTGGGGGATGACATTTTAGAAAGGGGTAGTGTGTCGGAAGATGATATGGAGAAGGGCAATGTGGGGGAGATGACATTATGGAGAAAGGCAGTGTGGGGTACGACATGGAGAAGGGTAGTGGGAGGGACGTTATTATGGTGAGTGGGATGATATTATGGAAAGTGCAGTGAGGGGTGGATGACTTTATAGAGAGGAGCAGTATGGGAGATATTATGGAGAGGCACATTGTGGGGGGATATTATGGAGAGTGTGAGGGGATATTATGGAGAGTGGGCAGTGTGGGAGAGCTATTATGGAGAGAGGGAAGTGTGTCGGTGGATGACATGAAGCAGGGCAGTGTTGGGGAGTTATATATTGTGCAGGAAGCACAGTAAGGGTCAAATTATTTATTTAAGGGCGCAGCATGGGAGATTATTTATGGGCAGTATAGTGATACTTTTAGTTTTAAGGGCCTCATGTCAAGAAATGCTTCTGAAGACGGAGAAAAGGGAAATTTGCAGATACGAGCACTACGCAGGAAATCTCATCATGGCATCTATACTACCTGGAGACAAAAGGGACGGAAAGGGACTCCAATCAGAGAAGATGTTGTCTACAAAGTAACGATGTAAATGTTCGTTTGATACTATGTCTCGTCAATACTTATGGTCCGCTGTCTGATGATGGCTGGTAAAAACAACTCGCAGTATCTCCTTACCATTGTTAAGTACATTCTGAGAACTGTAGGTTCAACCGATAAAAATGTATATGGAGCTGACCTGACATTACAGTGAATCACTGCATTATGTTTGGTGCTGTATACATGCACTGACCTTCTAAACATGTAGCAATACATAACAGGCTTCATGGCTTTGTTAAAACTTAATGTCAAATCTCTAAGTTTTAAATATTTTTATGAGGAGGGTTCTTCATTTTCTGCTACAAAAACGCAGTTTAAATTAGCATGTATTCACATTTATTTTTTTGGGTGCAGAAACTCTGTAAAATCCTCCTGAAATAATTAAAACTTGTGGTGATATATTAATGTACTGATGATTGGTTTAGGTTATGTATTCATGTAAGTACCCCTTTAAAAAAATTTTGCAGCTTTTTGGATTGATTCAGTACAGCTATGTGTCTCTTGGTCTAAAAACTGTGCTTCCCTTTTCTAATATGTAGGGGACCACCTAACTTTACTCAGACATCATATGAGAAGTATCTGGCTTGTTGAATTTCCAACTAGCCTATGCTATTGTTGTCACATGAAACAAGTAGCTGTCAGAGGAGTGTGATAATGGCTCTCTCATACAGAACACAGGAGCGCTCTACCATTGTGTATGGATGGTTGGGACAGATGGTTGTCGGCTGACAGCTATCTAATATGTATGGGAACATTTAGCTAAGGCTGCTTTCACACATCCGATTTTTGCACTGCCGCTCAATCCGGCTCAAAAACCAATGCAATGGATGCAGCGAAAAAAAAACGGATCCGTTGCATACGTTTTTCCATGCGGCCCATCCGTTTTTTGACGGATACGGCTTGACACTGAGAATGCGCATTTCAAGAAAAAAGCATCCGGCGGCCGGATGCGTTTTTTGCCGTAGGGCGCCGCATTTGGTGTCCATAGGCTTGCACTGTAAATTGCGCCGCATCGCGCCGGTTCCGGTGCGATGCGTTTTTTTCGCCGCACAAAAAAAATGTGCCAGGCAACGTTCCATCCGGCTGCCGCATGGGCTAAATATGCCGAATCTGGCAAAAACCGGACGCAACGCAAGGCCATGCGGCACAATATGGCGCTAATGCAAGTCTATGCGGAAAAAACGCAATCGGCGGCAAAAAAAAACGATTGCGTTTTTTCTGCAAAGCGCCGTATTGTGCTGCTCAGCAAAAAACGGATGTGTGAAAGCAGCCTAAAGGGGGCTTTACACGCTACGATATCGCTAATGCGAAGTCGTTGGGGTCTCGGAATTTGTGACGCACATCCGGCCGCATTAGCGATGCCGTTGCGTGTGACACCTATGAGCAATTTTGCATCGTCGCAAAAACGTGCAAAATCGCTCATCAATGACTTGGGGGTCCATTCTCAAATATCGTTACTGCAGCAGTAACGAAGTTGTTTCTTGTTCCTGCGGCAGCACACATCGCTCCGTGTGACACCGCAGAAACGAGGAAGCTCTCCTTACCTGCCTCCCGGCCACAATGCGAAGGAAGGAGGTGGGCGGGATGTTACGTCCCGCTCATCTCCGCCCCTCCTTTTCTATTGGGCGGCGGTACAGTGATGCTGCTGTGACGTCGCTGTGATGCTGAACGAACCGCCCCCTTAGAAAGGAGGCGGTTCGCCGGTCACAGCGACGTCGCCGGGCAGGTAAGTATGTGTGACAGGTCTGGGCGATGTTGTGCGGCACGGGCAGCGATTTGCCCGTGTCGCACAACAGATGGGGACGGGTACCCACACTAGCGATATCGGTACCGATATCACAGCGTGTAAAGCGACCTTAAGCCTATTAGTTGAGTTTATCAAGATGAAACTCCATTTATGAATAATTGCTAACATTTATTTTCCATTGTTATAATTATCGTGAAGCCCCTCCAGGTACCAGCATCATTATTATCTTGCAGCAGCATTTCCAAGAGCTATGGTCAATATATCCTGTTATTAAAAATAAACTTTACCAAAAATGGCAACTTTTAACTTTTTTCATGTTTAACTTGGGCTGACATTTTATAGGGCTCACTCACACAACCCTATAACTCGGAGGATTGCTATCCCATGTTTTATTGGATAACCCTCGACCAATGGTATTCTATGGGACAGATCCGTTCAGCATTTTTTTTTTTCTCATGACAATTCAGAATGAGTAGTGGCAGCGCAAATCTTATGGCACCCACCCATTCAAGTCTATGGGTTTGTGGAAAACATCAGACTGCACTCGGATGACATCTGAGTGCAGTCTGATTTCTGCTAACTCAGAATGGAGAAGATGGAGAAATTGTGTTTTCCATCTTTTCCTGACAGTGTGTTTTGATTCTCTCATGCATTGGAGCACACTAAACTGACACTCAGATCAAACTCTGATCAGAGATTGAGAAGATTGTCATTACCATAATCAATCCAATTCTCTCACATGAGCGAATCAGTGGCCTTAATATGTATTAGATCTGCCATTGTCAGTATGCATTTCTTTCAGTAGGACTCATCACGGCCTCAGTTTTGGTACAGCACTCAGTTGGTATATTCATTTCTTTTGCATTTCGGCCGGGTTCAGGTGGCCATATCTACAGATCATTTGTGGACTGCAGTACCCAATCTGAGTGTGTGTCTCCAGACCCACAGTAACAATCTCATAAGTGCCTAATAGGTTATAAGTTTGAATCAAGACACCTGCGTTCAGCCCGGACACAGTAGTCTGTGTACGGATTAGGCTGCTTTCACACATCAGTTTTTTGACATCAGCCATGATCCGGCGAAAAAAATGATGCGACGGATCCGGCGAAAAAACGGATCAGTTGCATCAGTTTTTCCATCAGTTCCTTCAGTTTTTTTACATATCCGGTGTAATTCTGAGCATGCTCAGTTCAAAAAAACGGATCCGGCGGCTTCCATTATAAAACACGCCGTACGGCGCTGGATCCGGTGCGATCTGTTTTTTTTGCCGGACACAAAAACGTTCACTTCAACGTTTCATCCGGCCGCCGGACAAGTAAATTTTGCCGGATCCAGCAAAAAACGGATGGAACACAAGGCCATCCGGCACAATCTGGCGCTAATGAAAGTCTATGGGGGAAAAAACGGATCCAGCGGCAACAGACGCCTGATCCATTTTTTCATGTTTTTGCCGGATTGTGCCTGATGGCAAAAAACTGATGTGTGAAAGCAGCCTTATGAAAAACGGCCGTCTGAACCTGACCTTATCTGGATTCTAAAACAAAGAAACTATTTATTGATATTAATTACAGAGATGGGATTCTGGCAGGTGTATGATGCCATTAGCACTATATCAGAATTTGCATTTCTTTCTCTTTAGCAATGGAGCTTCCATGTCTGCCACTGAAAAGTTTGTTGGAACCACCAAAGCTCTTGCGTAGGCCACTTCCTCCAAAAATCCTGCCAGCACTCAGTGGAAGACGACCGTACTCAAGCCAAAAATCAGGTAACCTGAACTGTAGCTACAATTTAATCCAGTATGCCATGTATCTCATGCCACAGACGTGTACCTAGTTATTAAAGGACCCATCTGCAGAAACTGAACTCTGCTCACTCAGGTATGGCCTCTTGCTGAATTTCATTTGCAAAGGTGAAGTTTCAAATCAGATGGCATTTAAGGCAGAATGTGTTAATTCACCAGTAGGTCTCCAGTAAGTTCCCATGATGAGTTTTTGATGGTGCATATTTTCACTGCACAAGAAATGTATTGTCTAAGGGTATGTGCACACATTTAGGATTTGCAGTAGAAAATTGACTTTGCTGCTACTAGGAAATATTTCAGGTTTTGTGACAGGACTGCGCAGAAACAATCATGACAAAAATTAAACGTGTGCACATACCCATACACATATACAGTTCTAGTGGAGTGAGTGGGATTCATATAAATGTGATGCACACTGTGCCTCTTTTCTACTCAGTGTAAACCAGGGGTATCAAACTCGTTTTCAGAGGTCCACATCAGCAATATGGTTGCCTTTAAAGAGCCACTTGTAATTGTAAGGGCTCATTCAGATCTCCATGCAACATGGTACAAGCATGAACAGTAACAAACAAACGGGCCAGGGGCTATACGAGAGCTGTTCCTAGGTTTTAGGGCTGCACAAAAGTTGTGCCTGGCTAGAAGGGCTATAAGAGAGCTGTCCCTGGGTAGTAGGACTATAATAGAGCATTCCCTGGGTAGAAGGGCTATCTAAGAGCTGTTTCTGGGTAGTAGGGCTACCTACTACCCAGAAACAGCTCTTAGATAGCCCTTCTACCCAGGGAATGCTCTACTACCCATAAACAGCTCTTAGATAGCCCTTCTACCCAGGGAATGCTCTATTATAGTCCTACTACCCAGGGACAGCTCTCTTATAGCCCTTCTAGCCAGGCACAACTTTTGTGCAGCCCTAAAACCTAGGAACAGCTCTCGTATAGCCCCTGGCCCGTTTTGTTTGTTACTGTTCATGCTTGTACCATGTTGCATGGAGATCTGAATGAGCCCTTACAATTACAAGTGGCTGTCTAAGAGCTGTCCCTAGGTTTTAGGGCCAAGGGTGCTGTTCCTGGGTTGTAGTGCTACAACCTACCATAGGTATCTCCCAATATAACACACTCCCATTAATCCCACTACAGGCGTTCCCACAGTATTGTACAGCTCCAACAACAGGCATCCCCTTAACATTATAGTTTACCAAAATCCAAGTGCAGGCATCCCCCCACATTGTACACCCCACAAATCCCACTGCAGGCATATTTGTAGCATAATACACCCCAAAAATCCCATCACACTCATCCTCCAGCATCGCATAAAATCCTCAACATAAAAAATGCACTAAATACTTGTCATTAGAACTTATTCTTAAAGTCTGATATTCTTAGGGAGAAGCTTAGTTCACTGATAATGATTGGAAGGTTGGAAATTTAGAAATTTTTCAATATGAAAAATATAAATCATGTAGTAGACCCTTTTTATGAGTGATAATGGGACTGGAGACCAGGAAACCACGGAGGACCTGGGACCTAGGCAGGTAATGAGAACCGACACACACGTGGGCATGGGGAGACGGAGAAGAATGTCACACTACATGTGGATGGCAATGAAGGGACACAGAGGACTACGTGACGTGGGTGACCATGGTGGTAGGGGGCGGAGGACCACGCAACACGAGGTTGGCCGTGCAGGAAAGAGAAGGCTACAATGCTCAATGTGTTCACGTGGCCTTACAAAAGGAAGTTTGCTGTTTTAGGCTCAGTTCTTGGACCCCTGCTGTTCTCCATCTACACCTTCGGCCTGGGACGGCTCATAGAGTCCTACGGCTTCCAGTATCATCTCTATGCCGATGACACACAGATCTACCTCTCTGGACCTGACATTACCTCTCTACTAACCAGAATTCCACAATGTCTGTCTGCTATTTCATCCTTCTTCTCTGCGCGATTCCTAAAACTTAACATGGACAAAACAGAATTCATTGTCTTTCCTCCTCCTCACTCATCTCCTCCAACAAGCCTTTCCATCAAACTTGATGGCTGCTTACTCTCCCCAGTCTCACAAGCTCGTTGCCTTGGAGTGACCCTCGACTCTGCTCTATCCTTCAAGCCACACATCCAAGCCCTCTTCACCTCATGCCGATTACAACTCAAAAACATCTCCCGGATCCGTGCTTTCCTTAACCAAGAATCAGCAAAAACATTAGTGCATGCCCTCATCATCTCCCGCTTCGACTACTGCAACCTCCTGCTCTCTGGCATCCCTTCCAACACTCTTGCACCTCTCCAATCTATCCTAAACTCTGCGGCCCGCTTAATCCACCTCTCCCCTCGCTACTCCCCAGCCTCGCCACTCTGCCAATCCCTTCACTGGCTTCCCATCACCCAAGGACTCCAGTTCAAAACACTAACCATGACATACAAAGCCATGCACAACCTGTCTCCCTCCCTACATCTGTGACCTAGTCTCCCGGTACCTACCTGCACGCAACCTCAGATCCTCACAAGATCTCCTTCTCTGCTCCTCCCTTATCTCCTCTTCCCACAATCGCGTACAAGATTTCTCCCGTGCATCCCCCATACTCTGGAACGCTCTACCTCAGAACATCAGACTCTCCCATACCGTAGAAAGCTTCAAGAGGAACCTCAAGACCCACCTCTTCCAACAAGCCTACAACCTACAATAGCCCTCAGTCCAGTAGACCACTGCGCAACCAGCTCTGTCCTCACCTATCGTACCATCACCCATTCCCTGTAGACTGTGAGCCCTCGCGGGCAGGGTCCTCTCTCCTCCTATACCAGTCTGTTATGTACTGTTAATGATTGTTGTACGTATACCCTTTAACTTGTAAAGCGCCATGGAATAAATGGCGCTATAATAATAAATAATAATAATAACTGTGAACGGCAAGAACATACTTTTGAGCTTTCTTGTGCATCATCCACTACAAAAGTAGAGGAGAGTTTTAAGCGAATTGGATATAAGATGTGACAAAGATGCTTTTCTAATTTGGCCTCCAGTTCAAAAATATATATCGTATTTTTCTAAACATAAGATGCATCGAACCATACTATTATGAGGGGGGTAGTCTGCTGCTGACACTGTTATTGGGTTAATATACCTAATTTCTGTACTAATCCCCCATCATGGACTCCTTCCAAGTATATATGTCCCTAATCCGGGTTTATATGATCCCCATAATGGGCCCATCCTGGTATATTCGTCCCCCATCCTTGTCTATATATGTACTTAATCCTGGTATATATGTTCCTAATCCTAGTTTCTATGTTCCTCATTCTGGCATATATGTCCCCCATCGTGGTATATATGATCTCCATCATGGGTCCATCATGGTATATATGCCTCCCGTTATGCCGCACACATAAAAAAAAGATTATGCTCACCTTCCATCCACTTGCCTGGTATGCGGCATCCTCTTCTAATGTCGGCAACTGATTTTTGGCGTATAAGCGGGGCAGTGCATGTGTCCCCAGTTACCTGCCTACGTCTGATGCTGGCTAATCCAAAATGAATATTCACTGCTCCCCACGCCCATAATCCCAGGCAGTGAATATTCAATTTCTTTAATAGTGGACACATAGGATCTCCCCACTCCAGTAAATTGGCGACTTGGGCAAACAGTGTCTCAAATATTAAAGAAAATAAATATTCTCTGCTTCGTACGCTCATAATCCTGCCCATCTCTCGGTACCGGTTTCAGTACTAAGAGGTGGGCTGGATTGTGGGCATGGGGATCAGTAAATATTCATTTTCTTTAATAGTGGGCACACATGTTTGCCCCAGTTGTTCCCGTAGCCTGCTCCTGCCTCCTGTGAGACTCGCTAACCCCTGGCCCACAGCAAGCCAGGCACATCTGGACTATAAGGCACAGCCCACATTTTCTTCCCAAATTTTTTTGGGAAAGAAGTGCGTCTTATAGTCCAAAATATACAGTATGTCTGGATTATCTCTATCCATAGCCTATACTATTGTATACTCTGAAATTATTTTCTTCATTTATTCTGTTATCTTTCATGCTCTTCTTAGCAGGGCATCCCATAAAGAAGAAGAATTCCGATATAATAGCATTTTTGTTACGGTCTTGCTCATTTCTCTGATTGGTGCAGGCATCTTTTTTTTCCACTGAATTTTAAGTTCCGTAAATATGTTGTCTGAGGTTAACAAAGAGCAACCCAACAGTTGATATTATAGTAATATAATTAACTTACATTAAAACCTAAAAAGATTGTATTGTCTGCATTTCCTTTATTCAGGAAGTCCACCTTGTTACAAACAAGAAGACGAGCCCGAGATCTCATTCCTGCAAAGATCAAATCATGGAAACAATACATCCAACAATGTTATGGAAAAAATGGACCTTCTCACTGAAAGTATGTACGGTATATTTTTATACATCTTTTAAATGACAGCTGACACCCAGTAAACAGTGAACTCCTAAAGACTGATGCTCAAACAATACAGCCACAACCTGAGTGTTATGTGGGGTTTGCTTTATAATAATAATAATAATAATCTTTATTTCTATAGTGTGAACATATTCCGCAGCACTTTACAATTCAGAGGTTCATATACAAGCAAGAAACAGTTATAGAAAATACAATAATTAGAGCAAGAAAGACAATCCTGCTCGTAAGAGCTTACAATCTACAATGGGGTGAGGTGGGCCTTACTGAGGCAAAACAAGTGGCTACATCCACCTATGAGGCCATAGAATTGTCTTAACACATCTGTAACATAAAATTAAGCAACTTTGCTAGAAGTCTAACTACCACTTCGGCTCCACAGTTCCTATCTAGACCTATGTGTCTCCATAACAACAGACTACAAACAAATTTGTGTAGTCTGATTTTTCAGTCATATTCTGTTTTAGCGGTCTTCTACTTCCTACTAATATACATTTAATAGTTTCATAGTTTCATAGTTTTTAAGATTGAAGGAAGACTCTAAGTCTATCTAGTTCAACCTGTAGCCTAACATGTTGATCCAGAGGAAGGCAAAAAAAACCCAATGTGTCAAATAAGCTCCAATGGGGAAAAAAATTCCTTCCTGACTCCGCATACGGCAATCAGACTAATTCCCTGGATCAACACCCTGTCATAAAATCTAATATACATAACTGGTAATATTATGTTTTTCAAGAAATGCGTTCAGGCTCTGCTTAAATTTTACTAGTGAATCCCTCATTACAACATCATACGGCAGAGAGCTCCATAGTCTCACTGCTCGTACAGTAAAGAATCCTCATCTGTGATCATGATTAAACATTCTTTCCTCAAGACTTAGCGGATGCCCCCGTGTTCCAGTCGCAGGCCTAGGTGTAAAGAGATCATTGGAAAGGTCTCTGTACTGTCCCCTCATATGTTTATACATTGTGATTAGATCCCCCTAAGCCTTTGTTTTTCCTAACTAACTAACCCCAAGTTTAATAACCTGTCTTGGTATTGCAGCCCCCCCCATTCCTCTAATAATCTAGGTCGCTCTTCTATCTACCTGTAAGATTATGCTATTTATAACCTTCTATACTTTTGCTAACAAGAAATGCATCCATTCCTCTCTTAAATTCATTCAGTGAGTTGGCCATCACCACTTCCTCAGGAAGAGAGTTCCAGAGCCTCACTGCTCTTACCGTGAAGAACCCTCTTCTATGTTGATGTAGGAATTTTCTTTCCTCCAATCGAAAAGAATGCCCCCTTGTTCTTGTCATAGTCCTTGGTACAAACAGATCATGGGAGAGATCTCTATATGGCCCTCTGATATATTTGTACATATTTATTAGGTCTCCCCTAAGTCTTCTCTTTTCTAGAGTAAATAGACCTAATTTTGATAACCTTTCCGTGTATTGTAATGCACCCATTCCATTTATTATTTTAGTAGCCCGCCTCTGAACCCTTTCAAGTTCAGTAATGTCTTTCTTCAACACCGGCGCCCAAAATTGCACACAATACTCCAAGTGTGGTCTGACTAGTGATTTGTACAGAGGGAGAATGATGTTTTCATCTCGTGCCCCCAGACCTCTTCTAATGCATCCCATCACCCTATTTGCTTTGGTGGCTGCTGCCTGACACTGGGCACTCCAATTTAGATTCTTATTCACTAAGATGCCGAAGTCTTTTTCCATGTCTGATTTCCCCAGCGGTTTCCCATTTAGTAAGTAATCGTAGCATCTGTTTCTCCTTCCCATGTGCATAACCTTACACTTATCTGTGTTAAACCTCATTTGCCATTTTTCAGCCCAATTCTCCAATTTACTCAAATCCATCTGTAGTTGCAAACTGTCCTCCTTTGTGTTAACTACCTTACATAGTTTTGTATCATCTGCAAATACTGATATTTTACTCTGTAAACCATCCACCAGATCATTAATAAATATATTAAATAGTAGGGGGCCCAATACAGACCCCTGTGGCACCCCACTAGTAACCCTGGCCCAATCTGAGTATGCACCATTAATAACCACTCTTTGTTTTCTACCACTAAGCCAGCTACCTACCCATCTACACACATTTTCCCCGAGCCCAAGCTTTCTCATTTTACTTAGCAGTCTTTTATGTGGGACACTGTCAAATGCTTTACCGAAGTCGAGATAAATGACATCCAATGATTCTCCTCGGTCCATGTGAGAGCTTACATCCTCATAGAAGCTGATCAGGTTAGTTTGACAGGAGCGATCCTTCATAAATCCATGTTGATATGGAGTTAAACAGTTATTAACATTGAGACATTCCATAATAGTATCCCTTAAAAACCCTTCAAACATTTTACCCACAACAGATGTTAAGCTTACCGGCCTATAGTTTCCAGGTTCCCTTTTGCACCCTTTTTTGAATATTGGTACCACATTTGCTAGCCGCCAATCCAGTGGAACAGACCCAGTTTCTATAGAGTCTTTAAATAAAAGGAATAGAGGCCTGTCTATCACATTACTTAACTCCCTTAATACCCGAGGGTGAATGCCATCAGGGCCTGGTGATTTGTCAATTTTAATGTTACTAAGTCGGTTCTGCACTTATTCCTGGGTTAGGCAGGTCATACTTAATGGGGCATTTACATGATCACTCTGCATTTCCCCTGGCATATGCTTTTCCTGTGTGAACACAGTTGAGAAAAAAGTATTTAAAACATTTGCTTTTCCCACATCGCTTTCTATGATTTTACCCTCATTATTCTTTAAAGGGCCAACACCATCAATTTTAATCTTTTTTCTGTTTATATAATTAAAGAATAGTTTGGGATTTGCTTTGCTTTCCTTAGCAATGAGTCTCTCAGTTTCTACTTTTGCTAAATATATTTGTTTTTTTACACATTTTATTTTTTTCTCTATATATTTTTAATGCTTCCTCGCTGCCTTCTTGTTTTAGCTTTTTAAATGCCTTTTTCTTATTATTCATTGCCCCTTTTACATCCTTATTTAGCCACATTGGTTTTCTCCTGTTCCTAGCCCTTTTATTTCTGTATGGTATGGCTAGCCCGCAGTGGGTGTTTAATACCGATTTAAAAATGTCCCACTTATTTTCTGTGCTCCCATTTTTGAGGACATTGTCCCAATCAATTTGGCAAAGGTCTTCTCTAAGCTGATCAAACTTTGCTTTCCTGAAATTCAGCGTTTTTGTAACCCCCCTCCAAGGCACCTTACTAAAGGACAAGTGGAATTGTATTATATTGTGGTCACTATTCCCTAGGTGCCCATACACTCGTACGTCTGTTATTCTATCTGGCCTGTTGCTTAAAATTAAGTCCAGAAGGGCTGCCCCTCTAGTTGGGCCCGGCACAAGTTGGGACAGATAATTATCCTTAGTTACTGACAGAAACCGGTTTCCTTTCTGAGATACGCAGGTTTCAGTTTCCCAGTCTATATCGGGGTAATTGAAGTCCCCCATAATAATCACCTCATTGTGATTTGCTGCTTTGTCTATTTGTTTCAATAATATATTTTCAGTAGTTTCTGTTATATTTGGTGGCTTATAACAAACCCCTATGAGGATTTTATTAGTTTTCCCTCCTTGTATCTCCACCCATAGAGACTCCACCTCTTCATTTCCCTCTTGAATATCTTCTCTTAGTCTGGGCTTTAAACTGGACTTTATATATAGACAGACTCCACCCCCTTTCCTTTTTTTACGATCCCTCCTAAACAATTCATATCCTTGCAGGTTAGCCGCCCATTCATAACTATCATCTAACCATGTCTCAGTTATTCCTACTATGTCGTATTTCTCCTCATACATTACCAGCTCCAGTTCCTCCATCTTATTGGTCAGGCTTCTTGCATTGGTCAGCATGCAGGAAAGAAGTTTTGCTCCCCTTTTCTTAGCTTCCTTCTGATTACCCTGTCTTGGGTCCTCTTTACGGCATCTAGTATCCTTGATTAGTTTGTCCTTCTGTTGCATGTTCTTGTCTGCTGTTTTTTCTCCCATCCCCTCTTCTTCTAGTTTAAAGCCCTCCTGATGAGTGTGGCAAGCCTTCTGGCGAACGTGTGTTTCCCAGGTTTTGTGAGGTGTATCCCGTCTCTTGCGAGAAGTCCATCGTAGAGGTAATTCACTCCATGGTCCAAGAATCCAAATCCTTGCTGCCTGCACCACCGTCGTAGCCAGTTGTTCAAATCTAGTATCCTATTCCATCTTCTGACACCATGGCCATCGACTGGGAGGATTGATGAGAAAACAACCTGTACGTTCCGTTCCTTAATTTTCTTCCCCAGAATTTCAAAGTCTTCACAAATAGTTGGTAGATCATTTCTTGCCGTGTCGTTTGTTCCTACATGTATCAATAGGAACGGGTATTCGTCCTTGGATCCGAGGATAGTTGGTATCCTGTTGGCCACATCCTTGATTTTTGCTCCCGGTAGGCAGCATACTTCTCGTGCGGTTATGTCCGGCCTGCAGATAGTTGCCTCCGTGCCTCTTAGTAGTGAGTCGCCCATAACTACCACTCTTCTTTTCTTTCTGGATGCACTGCATTTTGCTCCTGAGTGTTTTTGAGTGTCTTTTGTTTCTGCTTTTGTTGACAAAGTAACTTCTTTTGATGATACTGTGTCTTCTCCTGTAGAGACGGTATCATCCTGAGCTGTGCCATTTTCGTTCTCCAGCATGAGGGCTTCATATTGGTTGCTAAGCTGTGTGGGTGGTGCCGACCACTTGATCCGCTGGCTTCTTTTGGTCACATGTGTCCACTTTTCAGCCTCTGTATGTGTTCTGAAGCTTTTCTCACTTTCCATATCCTGAATTGTTGCTTCTGCCTCGTCCAAGAAGTCCTCATGTTCTTTAATTAGCTTCAAAGTTGCTATTCTTTCTTCCAGTCCCTGCACCTTTTCCTCTAAGAGGGCAACAAGTTTGCACTTTTGACAGGTGAAGTTGGATTTTTTGTGCGGCAGATCCGTAAACATGTAGCATGTGTTGCAGGTGACCATGTGGATTTTCTTCTCTTCCATAATGCTGATGTAGCGTATGACAGGCGAAAGTCGCGCGCCGTCAGGCGCGCGGTTTTGCGATGTCCTCAAACAGCGAGACCCGGCAAGTCCCAGCAATCGATCAGCTTACGGCGACTCTTCTCTTCTTAAACAGCTACAGTTATCACCACTATGAGATTGTGTTAAAACTATGCCACACTTATCTTCAGTCGCCTCCCTTTACTTCAGTACCTCGCACTCTCAGCACCTTGCTTGCTCTGGCTGGTTTATATAGTTCTACAAGGACTACTAGAAGCTGCTAGAAGCTTCTAGAAACAGGTGTGGCTAATACTACTGACTAAATCACTAGACACTTTTTTTTTTTTTTTTTTTAATAATAGGTTTGCAAGATGCAGTGGAGAAATGTTGAATGACTGCAGGGTTTGTTTGCAATCGGAAAACATTAAGGCCCTGTGCGCACTTACCGTTTTTTCCCCGCGGTTTTGCTGCATGTTTCGCTGCAGAAAATGTTCATAACATCTCTGCAGTGAATCACCAGCAAAACCTATGGGGAAAAAAAATGCTGTGCGCACTATGCGGAATTTGACAGCTGCATGTTTTGCTGCGGGATTCCCGCAGCAAAAAACAATTGCATGTCACTTCTTTTCCGCACGTCGCTGCGGGATTTCACTCCACTGCAATGTAATCGTGAAATCCCGCAGGGAATAACGCAGGCAGCAAATTCTGTGCGGTTCATTGCGTTTTCCTGCGTTATTCCCTCCGGTATTTCGCGGTTTACCTGCGGTAATGTTCATTGCTTGCCTGCGGTTTGCAGGGAAGTGATGTCATTATGACAGGAAGAGGAAGCGGAGCAGAGAGTAAACACACAGAGATCACACTCACACACACAGACATCACAGACATAGAACACAGACATATAGAATACACATAGAAAGCAAACGGAAATATAGAAAACAAAACACGTGGGCTCCGCCGTATTTTTACCTTCCAGCCGAGGTAAGCACACAGCGGCGGCCCGGTATTCTCAGGCTGGGGAGGGCGAGGGGCAGGGTTAATGTCCCCCGCCTCCTTCCCACCTCCCGCAGCCGAGAATATCAGCCGCAGCTTCCCCGGGACTGTCGCATTCATTATGCGGCAGTACCGGAGTGTCCCCAGCTCTTCTAGATGCTGTGATGCGGTGGCGATCCAGGTAATAAGTAGTTAATGGCGGTGGATCGCTGCCACTAAGTCCAGGCTTGATCATGGCAGCGTCTATGTGACAGCTGACATGATCAACCCGTAAGTAAAGTGAAAAAACACACACACACCGAAAAATCCTTTATTTTAAATAAAACACAAAAAAGCTCATGGTTCACCCATTTATTAACCCCCCCCCGAAACACACAGCTCCGGCGTAATCCACGTCCTGCGATGCTTGCATCCAGCCGCGACTAACACACAGCTCTGAATGAATGCAGCCTCGCAGCGAGCCAGCAGAGGTAACCACAGGGCATTTCCCACGGCCGGTAATGTGAACTCACTACCGACCATGAGAAATGCAGCGTGTGCTCACAGGGACTCTCTGTCTATCTATCCCTCTATCTAACTCTCTATCTATCTCTCTATCTATTCGTCTATCTATCTATTAATCTGTCTGCTATCTAAGAAGGAAATGACGTTTTTTTTTGTTTTGTTTTTCTTTCAATGTGCTTTATTGCATTGAATGCATTAAAGCACATGTACCAACCCGCACGCGGCAATACCGCAGCAAACCGCATGCGGTTTTCGGGTGCGGTTTGTCGCGTTTTTTTTACCGCGGGTGCGATAATCTTTCAGTGCTTGCGGAATTTTCTTGAGAAAATTCCATTTTCCAGTGCGCACAAAGCCTTAAGCACCACTCCAGAGCTTTTTTTTTTAAGTAGTGCTTTAAATGTAAGTCCGATGTCCCCTGTATTATACTCACCTTGAGGTGACTGGACTTTCTATCACTGCCGGATCGGTCGGTCTGCGGCAATTTGTAACCTGCCGGATCACTCCAGTGTGTCATACAGTGCATCGGAGCTCAATACAGCTCTAGGGAAGCCTCATTCTGGCTCTCATAGAATTGCATTTGGCGCTTGTGACTTAACTTCTCACTTCCTGCAAATCAGAATTTACAGTAACAAGATGTCACCACGGAACTGGAGTGGCGTCGGTAAAAGGTGAAGCTTCGGGAAGGTGAGTACATTACAGGGGGCTTAGATTTAAAGCGCCACTCCAGCTGTTGGAGAAAAAAATCCTGGAGTGGTGCTTTAAGGTTTCTTCATAAAGACTAAAGGGGGGGCTTTACAGGCTACGATATCGTTAATGTTTTATCGTCGGGGACACGTCAGTGACGCACATCCGGCGTCATTAACAATATCGCAGTGTGTGACACTTTTGTGCGACCTTAAACGATCGCAAAAGCGGCCAAAATCGTTTGCCGCGGAGAGGTCATCCTAAAACCAAAAATCGTTTACCTCTCATTAGCAATGTTGTTCCTCGTTCCTGCGGCAGCACACATACACCGCAGGAGCGAGGAACATCTCCTTACCTGCCTCCACCGGCAATAAGGACGGAGGTGGGCGGGATGTTACGTCCCGCTCTTCTCTGCCCCTCCGCTTCTATTGGACGCCTGCTGTGTGATGTCGCTGTGACGCCGCACGACCCGCCCCCTTAGAAAGGAGGCGGATCGCCGGCCAGAGCGACGTCGCAGGGCAGGTAAGTGCGTGCGACGGGGGTGCGCGATTTTGTGCGCGACAGGCAGCGTTCTGCCCGTGTCGCACAAAAAATTGTGGCGGGTACGCACGCTAGCGATATTGGCACTGATATCGTAGCGTGTAAAGCCCCCTTACGTTTGCCAGGGAGGTAAAGGGAGAGCAAATAAAGAATCAACAATTTCAGAAATAACCAAAGCATCAAGTATAAAATATCAGAAACCACTTAAAAGCATGACAGTTAAAAAAAACTAGTCGCAAGAGAGATGAATGAAAGAAAAAAAATAAAGAAATGCAGTTTAGCACTTACATATTATAACTTGTAGGCAATGCAGAATTGGTTAAGAACCATATTTTATCCAGAATTTGTCCTCACGGATTTACAAAGTAACAACTCTTCCATAAAGGGGGCTTTACACGGTAGCGATATCGCTACGAATTTCTAGCGATATCGAGCGTGTAAGTACCCGCCCCCGTCGTTCATGCGATTGTTTGTGATCGCTGCCGTAGCGAACATTATCGCTACAGCAGTGTCACGCGTACTTACCTGGTCAGCGGCGTCGCTGTGACTGCCGAACAATCCCTCCTTCAAGGGGGAGGGACGTTCGGCATCACTGCGACGTCACCGCAACGTCACTAAGCGGCCAGCCAATCAAAGCTAAGGGGCGGAGATGAGCAGGACGTAACATCCCTCCCACCTCCTTCCTTCCGCATTGGGGCCGGCGGCAGGTAAGGAGATGTTCCTCGCTCCTGCGGTGTCACACATAGCGATGTGTGCTGCCGCATGAGCGATTAACAACATGGATAAACAACCCTTACCGATTTTTGAGTTTGGGACGACCTCTCCATGGTGAACGATTTTCACCATTTTTGAGGTCGCTTAAGGTCGCTGGTAAGTGTCACACGCTGCGATATCGTTAATGACGCCGGATGTGCGTTACTAACAACGTGACCCCGACGATAAAACATTAACGATATCGTAGCGTGTAAAGCCCCCTTAAGTGTTGTGCATATATGACCATGATTGATGGTGATCGGAGTAAACAATGTACCTTTTGTAGGCGAATAACTGGATTGCTGCATGCACAAACCAAAAAATAGGAAATTAGCATATTAGACATCCAAAGCAAAAAAAAAAAAGCCCATACATTAAACAATATGAAATATCTAAATAATCACACTGAGGTTTTTACTTGACAGATTGGATCCTTGACCATGAAGCCCCTACACCGGCTGCAAGTAGATTACACAGTGATGATTACCCATTACACGGGCACAACATGAGCACATTGAGTGGTAACCATGGACCACACAAGTATGCTATCTCTGAGCAAACACAAGATGTGGAGTTAATGCACAGCGGACCTGCAGACTTTCCATCAAAGAGACGCCACAAACAGCGAGTAGTAAATGTTCTGTCATGTGAGAATGAAAGTCCTTCCTATCATCTTCCGCCTCCAGAATTTACCTTTAATGACATTATCGTAAAAACAGATCAACATTCAGGATATGTAAGTGATTTATTAAGGAAGCAAACAGTCTCCAAATTGCACTACAGGATCATGGAAGACAACATCGCTAGGTTACAGCAGAAAATGCAAGAAAAGGTTCACAGTGTGGTATTGTCATCTCATCACCTGCCTGAGATATCAAAACGAATCCCACCACGACTGCAGCTTGCTCTCGGTAACATATTGTGTTCATTACATTGTATAAAATATTTTTTACTGTTGGAGAATCTTAACGTTATCTGTTTTCACTGACTGATATTAGGAAATCTCTCCATTGGGGATAAGGTGTTCCTCCTGCAGCGCAGCGGGTGTTAGTTCTTATCTTCTAAGGCTATGTTCACACAGTGCATCTTTTCAAATCACAAAGATGCAGCATTTTTGGTCCCAAAAAACTCACCCGCGGCAAAAATGCATTGTTTTTGACGCGTTTTTAACGCATTTTGCCCAATGCGTTTATTCATTCAAATCTGTTGACTGGAAGGGATCAAGACCGCTGGAAAAACGAAAAAGAATTGACATGCTGTATCTTCAAAAACGCAGCCAACAAAACATGCCCAGTGTGGACAGCGAAATAGAAATCTCAGTCTTTGCTGGGGGAAGGAAATGCATGTATAGTGGTGCATCTTTGTGACCTCAAAAACGCACCAAAAGATGCACTGTGTGAACATAGCCTAATAGATTGTTATGGGTTTCTTATATGGATCATCCAAAATTTGCACCATGTATGTTGGTTTAGTTTGGGTGACAAATTATTGGCCAATTTTGATGCACTGTGATAAGCGGATCAATCCACAGTAGATTGAGTTTGAGTCGAATCTCCTGATATTTGCGGTTACATACAAATTTAAACACTGTGAGATTCAATTTGCAAAACAAAAATAAAAATAGCCCAGCACTATTTCCCACACTGGCGACACATCAGAGAGCGAGCTTCCCCAAAATGCCCAGCGGCTATCACATCCTAGTGTATAAAGCGGATTATCATACCTTCTACAGTGATGGTTAGTACACCATTGGGTCATTGGAGATCAGTGGTGTCCAGTAGTGTAAAATCAGGTGCAGGACAAGTGATATGTACAGACAGGGATTCCATCTCCAGATTCACCTGGTTAAACATATGATATTGAAACTGTGTATTATTCTTGTAGGTGGTCTCTGTCTCTCTCATTGAGATCCGTACAAATTTCTTTGACACTAATCTAAATTTTGGGGAAATTTCGTCAAAGCTGCAAATTTAATTTTCAAACAATCCTCTTGTTTCTAACGGTTGCATCTCAAGCAATGCCCTATTAATGCAAAGCCTAATCTTTTCTAAGCCATGTCCCCCAAGACAGAAAGTGTCTAAAAGACATAATAATAAATGTGATGTAGGATATGCTAGACAGATTTGATGCAAAATAAGCCAGAATTCTGGTGTTTACTGATGGGCGGACTTACAGATAACCAGGACTGGCAGGTCTAGCCGGGTTAAAAAAAAATCCCAGTTCCGGCCCGGGATTGGTCCTGGTTATCTAGCCAGATGCCGGCCCCATATACGTCTATGGGGACCTGAATCCGGCCATTAAAAATGGAGGTAAAATGGATAGGATCAAGCGCCTTCATACTTACCGAGGCTCCAGCACGGCTATACACTGCTTCCAGGCCCCTTCCGGGGCCACTCATTATTGCTAATCCATATGCACTGCTTTCCCCGCCCACCGGCTGTCCTGGTGTCTGTGATTGGTTGCAGTCAGACGCGCCCCAACCCTGTGTGACAGCATCTGACTGCAGCTAATCACAGGCGCTGTCTGCAGGTCACTACTGTGGTATAAAAATAAATAAAACATTTTGGCGTAATGCCCATCTATTTATACCAGCACAGATAAAGCCCACAGCTACAGGCTGCAGCTTCCAGACGTGCGCTTATCTTGGCTGTGTAATAAAATAGAAGGAACAGCATGCAACTTTTTTTTTTTAATTATTTAAATAATTTAAAAGAAACATTGTGCAGTCCCCCTCCAATTTTGATACCCAGTTAAGATAAAGCCAGACAGCTGGGGGCTGGTATTCTCAGGCTTGACAGATCCATGCTTATTGGGTTACCCCAGCCTAAAAATAGGCTGGCGCTTTACCCGGCTCCTCCAAATTGCCCTGGTGCGGTGGCAATTGGGGTAATAAGGGGTTACTATTTCTTTTCAGTTACAGATTAGTAATGGGGGGGTCTCATAGACCCCTCCCGTTACTAATCTGGGGCTTAGTGTCAGCTATGAGCTGACGTTAACCCCTTATTACCGCAATTGCCACCGAATCAGAGCAATCGGGAACAGCTGGGTAAAGCGTTGAGACCGTTGCATCTAATGGATGTGACAATCCCGAGCGTCTGCAGGCTGCTATGAGTGAATGAGCGGCCGCGGCAGCAGTTACAGCCACATTGGAGCCTCGGTAAGTATGAAGCGCTTGCTTCATTCTTATTTTCTTTATTTTTCCTTATTTCTTTTATTTCCCAAGTGCTGGATCCAGATCATTAGTTGGAATTCACTGAGTATTCCGGGCTGGGTACTTGGGTATGTTTAAAAGCCCTATTGAAGCACAAATCCAGCATATTTTTTTATTGCACCACTGGAGTGGTGTTTTAAATGTAAATCTTCTGCTCGCCTGCTGCCGTCTTCATCATTTTCCAGTGTCGCTCATGTTGGTATCTGTCAATTTGTAACCTGCCTGTTTCATGGAGCGTGCTGCAGGTCACAACTCAATGCATCTCTATGAGAGCCTTGTTCTGGCCTTATTCTGGCTCTCATAGACTTGCATTGAGAGCTTGTGACGTACTTTCTGACTTCTGGCCAGTCAGAAGGTACGGGCACAAGATGGCACCAGTTTGTAAAAAGGTGAAAATGCCGGAGTGTGAGTATAATGCGGGGGGATTTAGATTTAAAGCACTACTCCAGCTCTAAAGAAAAAACACTAGAATAGTGCTTTAAGCTTCCTTGCTCCTCTCTGCCCTCCGTGCTGGACATTTTGATTACTTCAGACAGTTTGGGATCTACAGACATCTAGCCCGATATTTCTAATACAATTTCTAGGATTGTTAGGCCACATATCCATTGGCAGTCATTTTGTCTTGTAGGGAGTGCAGAGGTGACAGTCTTACCTGTGCCCTGAAAACAAGACCCTAAAGATCCCTATGCTTCATATGGGGAGACTAAGGCTATGTTCACACTAGAAAAATGATTTTTCTTAAGAAATTTCTTAAGAAATTTCTTAAGAGTGCACCTGTGTTAAAAAACGCACCAAAAACGCACCTGCGTTTTAGGTCCGTTTTAGGTCCGTTTTAGGTCCGTTTTTACCGCTGGTTGCTCCCTGCGTTATTGTGCCAATTATCTATGGCAAAAAACGCAGTTAGCTGCAGAAAAGAAGTGACATGCTCATTCTTTTTCTTAAGAAAATCTACTGAAAGAATTTTCTTAAGAAAAAAACGCAGTGTGTGCACAGCTAATTTTTTTTGCCATAGGTTTTGCTGGGGAATGTCTGCAGAAAGGTTACAAGAATTTCTCAAGAAATTTCTGCAGCAAAAACGGACCCAAAACGGACCCAAAACGCAGGTAAAAAACGCAGTGTGTGAACATAGCCTAATACTGTACAGGGGCCCTATTTCAGACTGTCTGACCCAAACTGCTTCAGGTTACATCACATATAACTTCCCTGTCCTGCTCAAAGCTATGCTGGCACTGTGATAATAGTGAGGAGAAAAAGCCACTTAGCAGCTGCCTCGTCACCCCTTTGTTCCCCATTTGGGCTGCCAGTGTTTTGTTGGACAGAACTCTCTCTTAAACCAGAGAAACTTTTTATCAATATAATCAGATAGCTCACAATGAAATAAACATGATGTCAAGATGCAATGCTGAAAGCAGAAGCAGATCAACCTATAGGGAAAATATACACACCCAGAAGTGTTGTTAATTAGGATTGTGCATTTACCGTATTTTTCGGACTATAAGACGCACCTGACCATAAGACGCACCCTGGTTTTAGAGGAGGAAAATAGGAAAATAAAATTTTAACCAAAAAATATGGTCATGACACACTCTTATGGGGCGAGGATCTGCTGCTGACACTGTTATGGGGGTAATGTCCCCAAATTCTCTACTAAGGTACCCCATTCTGATAAGGATCCTCCTGCCTTGTATATGATCCTGCTCATATACCCCCCATCCTGCTAATAATATACCCCCCATCCATCCTGCTCATGATATACCCCCATCCATCCTGCTAATGATATACCCCCATCCATCCTGCTCATGATATGCCCCCATCCATCCTGCTCATGATATGCCCCCATCCATCCTGCTCATGATATGCCCCCATCCATCCTGCTCATGATATGCCCCCATCCATCCTACTCATGATATGCCCCCATCCATCATGCTCAAGATATGCCCCCATCCATCCTGCTCATGAAATGCCCCCATCCATCCTGCTCATGATATGCCCCCATCCATCCTGCTCATGATATGCCCCCATCCATCCTGCTCATGATATGCCCCCATCCATCATGCTCAAGATATGCCCCCATCCATCCTGCTCATGAAATGCCCCCATCCATCCTGCTCATGAAATGCCCCAATCCATCCTGCTCATGATATGCCCCCATCCATCCTGCTCATGATATGCCCCCATCCATCCTGCTCATGATATGCCCCCATCCATCCTGCTCATGATATGCCCCCATCCATCCTGCTCATGATATGCCCCCATCCATCCTGCTCATGATATGCCCCCATCCATCCTGCTCATGATATGCCCCCATCCATCCTGCTCATGATATGCCCCCATCCATCCTGCTCATGATATGCCCCCATCCATCCTGCTCATGATATGCCCCCATCCATCCTGCTCATGAAATGCCCCCATCCATCCTGCTCATGATATGCCCCCATCCATCCTGCTCATGATATGCCCCCATCCATCCTGCTCATGATATGCCCCCATCCATCCTGCTCATGATATGCCCCCATCCATCCTGCTCATGATATGCCCCCATCCATCCTGCTCAAGATATGCCCCCATCCATCCTGCTCATGAAATGCCCTTATCCATCCTGCTCATGAAATGCCCTTATCCATCCTGCTCATGAAATGCCCCCATCCATCCTGCTCATGAAATGCCCCCATCCATCCTGCTCATGAAATGCCCCCATCCATCCTGCTCATGAAATGCCTCCATCCATCCTGCTCATGAAATGCCCCCATCCATCCTGCTCATGAAATGCCCCCATCCTGGTAAATGGCGTGTATCCTGTGGCACAGGAAAAAAAAAATAAACGTTTATACTTACCCTTCCTCACTCCCTGAAGCACCGATCTCTGTCTCAGCTGCAGCGCCGCTGTGTGGAGCCGTCACCGGTGTCTGCAGCATCGCGTCTTCCTGTCTGTGCCGGCGGTCAGCTGATCGATTCTGGTGGATACTAGCGGCACGCACAGCGATGACGTCATCGCGGTGCGCGCCGCTAGTGTCCAGATCAGCTGACCGCCGGCACAGACAGGAAGACGCGATGCTGCAGGGGGGCGGCTCCACACACGGTGACGGGTGAGTACACTGATTCACTGCACCCCGCGCTGATAATGATGCACGGGGGGCAGTGAATACAGCCGCACATGATCACTCCAGGCTGTAGTTGCCAGGGGTGATCACGGCCGGCTGCTAATTATGCACGCACCCCGCCCCGCCCATCACCCCGCCCACCTGTCAGCGCCGGTTTCGCTGAGAGATGATGGGCGGGAGGATGGGCGTGCATATGTAATGAGCGGGCCCACGTGGTCACGGCAGGCTGTTACACCCTGCTCGTGCCGCTGATGACCCTCATTCCCCGCAGCCTTATAGTCAGACCATAAGACGCACCCCCCACTTTCCCCCAACATTTGGGGGGAAAAAAGTTCGTCTTATGGTCCGAAAAATACGGTATATGAATAAACGGAATTGTATCTATACTTCTCCACAGTTCATGAGTGTATATTTTTCTTTATATATATATGTATATATATATATATATATATATATATATATATATATATATATATATATATATATATATATATATATATATATATATATATATATATATATATATATATATATATATATATATATATATATATATTGAAACCGATAAATGGATCCAGCAAACATGAGGAAATTCCAGGTAGCAGTAAAAAATAGTGTCCAACTTTAATAAGCACGGGTTAAAATATTTTGGAGCTCATGACAGTAATTAAGTGCAAGATACACGCAGTAGCGGACTACGCGTTTCGGCGGTAGCTACCACCTTCTGTGTGTAATGACTCTATATAATATATGCGTTTCCCTTTTTGTATTGAATTACTGAAATATATTTTTTTATGATATTCTAATTAAATGAGATGCAGTTGTATATATTTTTATATATTTTCTTTTATCTGTTTATCTCATAAACCTGTGGCTCGCTAAATGGAGCATTACACGCTGCGACATCACAGTTAGCTATGTCGTCGCATGTAATACCTATGAGCGACCTTAAACGATCGCAAAAGAGGCAAAAATCGTTGGTCTGTGAGATGTTGTTCAAAAACCAAAAATCGTTGTCTGGTCAGTAGTGAGGTTGTTTGTCGTTCCAGCGGCAGCACAAATCGCAAGGAACAACTTTGTACCTGCGTCCACCGGCAATGAGGAAGGAAGGAGGTGGACGGCCTGTTCCGGCCGCTCATCTCCGCCCCTCCTCTGCTATTGGGCGGCCGCTTAGTGACGCCGCAGTAACGTCGCTATGACGCCGAAACCACCTCTCCCTTGAAGGAGGGATTGTTCGGCGGTCACAGCGACGTCGCTGAAAAAGTATGTGCGTGTGACGCTGCCGTAGCGATAATGTTCGCTACGGCAGTGATCACCAATTGTCGCACGAACGATGTCGTAGCGTGTAAAGCACCCTTTAGATTAACCCCAGGTATTGCCATGTGTTATTCCCACATATAAACATATTAATACAGAAGGCGTTATATGGAGGCAGGTAAATCTATGGGAATGTTTTCCATACATAGAGAGCCTTGCTCACCAATAGAAGAAGTGACAATCTTAAATACAACACCACATTTAATAGGTGGTGCACATTTACCTGTGAAATGACTTGTTTTATCTTCTTCTACTTAACAGAACAGCAACGGGCAATGATAAAAGTGGAAGAAGATATCAACCTGCAAAATCTAAGTAAGTGGCCCTCCATTATAACTGTGCTACTCTCTGGAAAGGTGATTAAGCTGAATATACCTCTCCTACGTTATTACACCACCACTCTAATAAACCGCTGTCTTTGATAGCCTGCCAATAATCTGTTCTTACTGCTTGACATATCCATAGACAGAGAAGGAGCAGAATATGGAGTAATTTCATCCACAATTGATTAAACTGATTTAATGAGCCATTCGCAGTTTCACTGTGCTGTCCGTGTGTACTTACACGTGCATGGCTTAATCTTTGAGACAAGCATATGCCACTGGCAGGATCAACCAGGTAGCCAGTCAGTCATCACAAGGCAATACAGTTCTTAAAGGGAATCTGTCACTATTTTTTTCCTCCCCATCTGACAGCAGCATGATGTAAGGGCGGAGACCCTGATTACAGCGATGTGTCACTTATTTTGCTGGTTGCTGCATTTCTGATTAAAATCAGTTTTCCCTGCTGCAGATCTAGCAGGTCTCTGAATGCTAAGCTTTGTGTAACTCTGCCTCAGCACTGATTTGCAGCTTTTAGTGTACACTGTACATAGGCAGAAAGCTACCAATCAATGGAGGGGATGGGGTTAGACAGATCATGAAAATGGAAGAGTATGTGGCAGCAAGTTTACTTGTCCTCTAATGATGATCTGCTGATAATCCAACTATGTTATCAAAACTACAGCAAGCAGCCCAGTAAGTGACACATTATTGAGAATTGAGATCAGGGTCTCTAAGTCTACCTTATGCTACTCTCAGATTAGATAGCAACAAGTTAGTTTCAGATTCCCTTTAAATCATTACATATAGTAATGACTTTACTTCTTTAACTTCTCTATATAACCAAGATACTTAGTTGGTAAAACGCTTTAGCGCTAAATGTAATATGGCCCATCGGTTAAAAAAAAAACCTGCTGACCTCAAAGATTGGTACCAGTCACGAGTTATTGTGAGCATATGTGCCTTTTGGACATTCATCTCTCATTATCCAGGTGCCTGAGCCGTAGCAGTCATTTCTCTCTTGTGATTTTGTAGGAGAAGATTCCATTCATCAGCTCTTCAAATCACAGAAGTTGCAAAATTCTCAAACTTTATATGATGAGCAGAGTAAGATCTTAGCAACTCACTGTGATCTTGCGATGCTGGAATGCTTTGTAAATGGAGGACATGCTTTAAGTCTAAAGGTAAGATGTTGTGCCTCTTAAGACTCTGTAAGGGTAGGGTGACATCACCATTTTCTCTCCATCCAAGAAAAATGATCAGATTATTCTGATCGGACTCTGATCAGAATTTGATCAAAGCGTTTTTTTCTTGGAGGTGGAGTAAAAGAGAGTTTCTTCGGCGCTCCATTGGGAGACCCAGACGATTGGGGTGTATAGCTACTGCCTCCGGAGGCCACACAAAGTATTACACTAAAAAGTGTAAGGCCCCTCCCCTTCTGCATATACACCCCCCGTGGGATCACGGGCTGCTTCAGTTTTATGCTTTGTGCGAAGGAGGTCAGACATCCACGCATAGCTCCACTGTTTTAGTCAGCAGCAGCTGCTGACTATGTCGGATGGAAGAAAAGAGGGCCCATACTAGGGCCCCCAGCATGCTCCCTTCTCACCCCACTTTTGTCGGCGGTGTTTGTTAAGGTTGAGGTACCCATTGCGGGTACGGAGGCTGGAGCCCACATGCTGTTTTCCTTCCCCATCCCCCTGAAGGGCTCTGGTGAAGTGGGATCTTACCGGTCTCCAGGCACTGAGACCGAGCTCCATCCACAGACCCGGAGAACCTGCTGGATATGGAGCTGGGTATCGTCAGGGACAGGGCCCTGCTACATTAAGGTACTCTGTGTCCCCGTACACATCGCGCACACACACACCAGCATTGCTGGGAGTGCTAGTGCGCCGGGGACAACAGCGCGGAGCGCTTGTGCTATTATTCACTGCAGCTTAGCTGAGTGAATTTATGTGTTAGAAACTGCCGCGCCGGCCGCTGCGGGGTGTTTTACACTGTGGCGCGGCTGGGACTTGTGGTGCGCCGGGGACTTCCGCGCTGGCCGTGCACATAGGACGGCCGCGCTTATTACTCGAGTCCCCGGCTTTGCGGCCTAGTTTTCGCTTCGTTCCCGCCCCCAGCCCTGCCAGTCAGGGGAGGGGCGGGACGCTGTACAGAAAGTCAGCGCCGAGAGCTGGAGTCTGCTTTGCATTCTCCAGCCCCCTTCACTGGACACAGTGGGACGCCAGTTTCCCGCTCTTGTCTGGGGCACGCCCACGGCCCGCCCCTCTTCACAAGACGCCGGCAGCCATTCCTGCATGCAGTCTGGGCTGGAGAAGGGAGACAAGCTCTGGGCAACCAGTCACAGGATTCGGGCGACCACACACCCGCCTTTGTGCGGGCGGTAAGCAGCACCTGAAGTGCTGACCCCACTAATGCCATTTGTACTTTATGCCTAGATGGCTAGACTACAGCAGCAAAAAGCAAGGGTGCTAAGGCACAGGCTTTCTAGGCTGCTTGTATTGCATGTGCTGAAGTGTTCATTTGTACTTTATGCTGGTATGCTATACACTGCACTGTACGGTCGCTATTCCTGGCTATATACTCCTAGATGGCTGGACAACAGCAGCAAAAAAGCAAGGGTGCTAAGGCACAGGCTTTCTATGCTGCTTGTACTGCATGTGCTGAAGTGTTCATTTGTACTTTCTGCTTGTATGCTATACATTGCACTGTACGGTCGCTATTCTTGGCTAATGCTTCTAGATGGCTAGACAACAGCAGCAAAAAAGAAAGGGTGCCAAGGCACAGGCTTTTTATGCTGCTTGTACTGCACGTGATACTGTTCCACACGGCAGGTTCCACTGTACCCATTGTGTGCAATGCTCCCCTGTAGCACTTGGTCAGCCGGGGTCTCTGCTAGAGGTGGCCAAAGGAACCACCTGTGGACCTTGTCCAGGGACAGGGACGGAGTTGCAGTTTCGGCTGATAGATTGTCTGTGCCTGTGACTAACATCTTAGAGACTTTGCAGTCCAGACGGACCATGGGCAATGTTGATACAATGCTCCCTGGCCGCCCTCATTTGGAACAAATCAGTGCTCCGGGGGGGGTCCCATGCATCCCAGGGCGCAGGCTCTGACACGGACGACAGTCCCAGACAGTCTAAGCGAGCTCGCTGGGAGCGGCACTCGGCTTCATCACTGGTTAGGGTCCCAGCAGGACTCTCTGTATGATGAGGCAGACGTAGCTGATCAGGACTCTGATCCTGAGACCGCTCTCAATCCGGATACTCCGGATGGTGACGCCATAGTGAATGATCTCCTAGCGTCCATCAAGGGAATGTTGGATATTTCTCCCTCAGCTCCTCCGGTGGAGGAGTCAGCTTCACAGCAGGAGAAATCCCTTTTCAGTATCTCAAGCGTATTTTGAGTACTTTTCTGGCCACTCTGACTTCAGAGAAGCAATCCGGAAACACCACACTTATCCAAATAAGCGTTCTCCAATCGTATTAAGGATACACGTTATCCTTTTTTCTCCCTGATGTGGTCAAGCGCTGGACCCAGTGTCCAAAGGTGGATCCCCCAATCTCCAGGCTTGCGGCTAGATCCATAGTTGCAGTGGAAGATGGGACTTCACTTAAAGATGCCATTGACAGACAGATGGTCCTCTGGTTGAATTCTGTCTATGAAGCTATCGGCGTGTCGGTTGCTCCGGCATTCGCAGCCGTATGGGCATTCCCAGCTATTTCAGCTGGTCTTGCGCACGTGGACACTGTCACATGTACATCTGTGCCGCAGATGGCGTCCTTAACCTCGCAATGTCTGCATTGCGACTTACGCTATTAATGCTGTCCTGCACTACGAGCCGTACGTCAGTGGCGTCCGCCGTCTCCGTGGTTTTACGCAGAGCCTTGTGGTTGAGGGAATGGAAAGCAGATTCTGCTTCCAAAAAAGTGCTTAACCAGTTTGCCATTATCTGGTGACTGACTGTTTGGTGAGCGATTGGATGAAATCATTAAACAGTCCAAGGGTAAGGACTCTTCCTTACACCAGCCCAGATCAAACAACACAACAGAGGAAGGGACAGTCGAGGTTTCGGTCCTTCCCAGGCTCGGGCAGGTCCCAATTGTCCTCGTCCAAAAGGACTCAAAAGGCTCAGAAAGGCGCAGATTCCTGACAGGCTCAATCACGCCCAAGGAAGGCAGCCGGAGGAACCGCTACCAAGGCGGTTTCCTCATGACGTTCAGCCCTCTCTCTCCGCATCCGCGGTCGGTGGCAGACTCTCCCGCTTTGGCGACATTTAGCTGCCACAGGTCAAAGACCGGTGGGTGAGAGACATTTTGTCTCACGTGTACAGGATAGAGTTCTGTTCTCGTCCTCCGACTAGATCTTCAGAACTTCCTCACCTCCCGACCGAGCCGATGCTCTTCTGCAGGCAGAAGGAGTGGTAATCCCTGTTCCTCCTCAGGAACAAGATACGGTTTTTACTCCAATCTGGTGGTGGTACCAAAAGACGACGGCTTTTTCCGTTCCGTTTTGGACCTAAACCTGCTCAACAAGCACGTGAAAACCAGGCGGTTCCGGATGGAATCCCTCCGCTCCGTTCTTGCCTCAATGTCTCAAGGAGATTTCCTAGCGTCAATAGACATCAGGATGCTTATCTCCACGTGCCGATTGCTCCAGAGCACCGGTGTTGGCTACGTTTCGTTATTGAAGACGAGCATCTTCAGTTCGTAGCCCTGCCCTTCGGTCTGGCGACAGCCCCACGGCTTTTCACCAAGTTCATGGCAGCAGTGGGAGTAGTCCTGCACTCTCAGGGTCACTCTGTGTTCCCTTACTTGGACGATCTACTTGTCAAGGCACCCTCTCAAGAGGCATGCCAACACAGCCTGAACGTGGCGCTGGAGACTCTCCAGAGTTTCGGGTGGATCATAAACTTTTCAAAGTTAAATCTGACACCGACCCAATCGCTGACATATCTTGGCATGGAGCTTCACACTCTCTCAGCGATAGTGCAGCTCCCGCTGAACATACAGCGTTCACTACAGACGGGGGTGCAGTCTCTCCTTCAAGGCCAGTCACACCCCTTAAGACGCCTCATGCAGAGGCAGTCCCTTTCGCGCAGTTTCATCTGCGTCCACTTCTATAGGACATTCTTCGCCAATGGGATGGGAAGTCGTCGTCCCTAGACAGGAACGTACCCCTTTCTCAGACGGGCAAGGACTCTCTTCAGAGGAGTCCACCCTTCAGATCAATGTTCTGGAAATCTGGGCAGGGTATCTTGTCCTGCAAACCTTCCAGCAGAGGCTGGAAGGCAAACGGATCCGAATTCAGTAGGACAACTTCGCAGCGGTGGCATACATCAACCACCAAGGCGGAACACGCAGTCGGCAAGCCTCCCAGGAAGTCCGGCGGATTCTGATGTGGGTGGAAGACAGAGCATACACCATATCCGCAGTTCACATCCCGGGCGTAGAAAACTGGGAAGCAGACTTCCTCATTCGCCAGGGCATGACGCAGGGGAATGGTCTCTGCACCCGGACGGGTTTCAAGAAATCTGTAGCCGCTGGGGGAGGCCGGACGTCGACCTACTGGCGTCTCGGCACAACAACAAGGGCCCGATTTTCATGGCGCGGCCTCACGATCAAAGAGCTCTGGCGGCAGGCGCCTTAGTTCAGGATTGGTCGCAGTTCCAGCTACCCTATGTTTTTCCCCCTCTGGCACTGTTGCCCAGAGGGCTACGCAAGATCAGCTCCGATTGCCGCCGCTCCATCCTCGTCGCCCCAGACTGGCCGAGGAGGTCGTGGTACCTGCATCTGTGGCATCTCACGGTCGGCCGACCGTGGGCACTACCAGACCGGCCAGACTTACTGTCCCAAGGGCCGTTTTTTTCCATCTGAATTCTACAGCCCTGAACCTGACTGTGTGGCCATTGAGTCCTGGATCCTAGCGTCTTCAGGATTATCTCAAGACGTCATTGTCACCATGAGACGGGCTAGGAAGCCGACGTCTGCCAAGATCTACCACAAGACGTGGAAGATATTCTTATCTTGGTGCTCTGCTCAGGGAGTGTCTCCCTGGACATTTGCATTGCCTACTTTTCCTTCCTTCCTGCAATCTGGTTTGGGGAAAGGGTTTGTCGCTCGGCTCCCTTAACGGACGAGTCCCAGCGCTGTCTGTATTCTTTCAGAAGCGCATAGTACGACTTCCTCAGGTACGCACGTTCCTGCAGGGGGTTTGTCACATTGTCCCTCCGTACAAGAGGCCGTTAGACCCATGGGATCTGAACAGGGTACTAATTGCTCTCCAGGAGCCGCCCTTTGAGCCTCTGAGGGATGTTTCACTTTCTCGACTTTCACAGAAAGTGGCCTTTTTGGTAGCGGTCACGTCTCTTCAGAGAGTGTCTGAGCTAGCAGCGCGGTCATCCAAAGCTCCCTTCCTGGTGTTTCACCAAGACAAGGTAGTGCTGCGCCTGATTCCGGGGTTTCGCCCTAAGGTGGTATCCCCCTTTTCATCTCAGTCAGGATATCTCCTT
Organism: Anomaloglossus baeobatrachus; assembly: GCF_048569485.1. Taxonomy (NCBI): domain Eukaryota; kingdom Metazoa; phylum Chordata; class Amphibia; order Anura; family Aromobatidae; genus Anomaloglossus; species Anomaloglossus baeobatrachus. The sequence goes on from NC_134354.1 coordinate 631,054,625, forward strand.
ACCTTCCTTTTGTCCTCATCCAGTTCATCGATATGAATTGGATTTGCATTTGTTGGATCTGATGAGAGCGCTCAGAATCTACATTTCCCGCATGGCGCCCCTGCGCCGCTCGGATGCACTCTTTGTACTTGTCGCTGGTCAGCGCAAAGGGTCGCAGGCTTCCAAATCCACCCTGGCTCGATGGATCAAGGAACCAATTCTTGAAGCCTACCGTTCTGCTGGGCTTCCGGTTCCATCAGGGCTGAAGGCCCATTCTACCAGAGCCGTGGGTGCGTCCTGGACATTATGGCACCAGGCTACGGCTCAGCAGGTGTGCCAGGCGGCTACCTGGGCGAGTCTGCACACCTTCACCAAGCGTTATCAGGTGCATGCCTACGCTTAGGCGGATGCCAGCCTAAGTAGAAGAGTCCTGCAGGCGGCGGTTGCCTCCATGTAGGGAAGGGCTGTTTTTACAGTCCAAACTTGAGGTATTTTTTTACCCACCCAGGGACTGCTTTTGGACGTCCCAATCGTCTGGGTCTCCCAATAGAGCGCCGAAGAAGAAGGGAATTTTGTTACTTACTGTAAATTCCTTTTCTTCTAGCTCCAATTGGGAGACCCAGCACCCGCCCCTGTTCCTTCGGGATTTTTGGTTGTTCGGGTACACATGTTGTTCATGTTGAATGGTTTCAGTTCTCCGATGTTCCTTCGGATTGAATTGTTTAACCAATTATTGGCTTTCCTCCTTCTTGCTTTTGCACTAAAACTGAAGCAGCCCGTGATCCCACGGGGGGTGTATATGCAGAAGGGGAGGGGCCTTACACTTTTTAGTGTAATACTTTGTGTGGCCTCCGGAGGCAGTAGCTATACACCCCAATCGTCTGGGTCTCCCAATTGGAGCTAGAAGAAAAGGAATTTACGGTAAGTAACAAAATTCCCTTCTTCTCCATTGTGTCAGTCTATGAAAATCGGACTGCACTCGGATGTCATGCGAGTGTGGTCAAACGTTTTTCACAGACCCATAAACTTGCATTGCCGCTTTTGATCTGAGTGTTAGATCAAAATCAGCCATGTCTCAGATTTTTTCTTTTACGCGGACCAATCGATCTGAGGAAAATATTGGACATCTGAATAGTTCGATAGAATATCATGAAAATCACGGAGAGTGCTCATCTGATATCTCTGCTGCTTTGTATTTGCTTGCAATTGTACTATAAAGCGGGCTTTACACGTTACGATATATCTAACGAAATGTCGGCGGTTCACGTCGTAAGTGACGCACATCCGGCATCGTTAGTGATATCGTAGCGTGTGACAGCTATGAACGAGCAGAAATACTCACCTCGTTCATCGTTGACATGTCGCTCATTTTCTAAAATCGAACGTCTGTTGTTCATTGTTCCCGAGGCAGCACACATCTCTCCGTGTGACACCCCGGGAACGATGAACTGCAGCTTACCTGCGTCCCGCAGGCAATGCTGAAAGAAGGAGGTGGGCGGGATGTTTACGTCCCGCTCATCTCCGCCTCTCCGCTTCTATTGGGACCCGGCCGCTGTGTGACGTCGCTGTGACGCCAAACGTCCCCTCCCCCTTCAGGAAGTTGATGTTCGCCGCCCACAGCCAGGTCGTTTGGAAGGTAAGCAGTGTGACGGGGTGTTACAGCATTGTGTGAAACGGGCAAGAAATTGCCGTGCCACACAAACGATGGGGGGCGGGTACGATCGCAAATGCGATCGCACAATAAATTGTAACGTGTAAAGCAGGCTTTAGAATGACCTGGCTATGTGATTTTCTAGGTGAGTACAATTATGCCATTGCATATAGTGTATAGGTTTTTGCTAAATGTTTGCAGTAAAATAAGATCTGAAATTTGACAAAATTGTTTGTCACCATTTCCCTGAGACCACAATTTTTTTTAAGTGAAGGTTTGTATTTTGCATGCCGAGCTGACATTTTTATTTAGATAATTTTGTATTACATATGACCTATTGATCACTTTTTTTGCATCCTTTTGGAAGGAGGGTGCAGTGTGTGTGAAAAACTGCAAAACTAGCGTTTTCTTTTCTTTTTGTTATTCAATGTATGTTTCAAATATTTTATATTTTAATACACCACATTTTTATGGACACGATGATACCAGTTATGATGATTTTAATTTATTTATTCTATTTTGTTAAACTAGGCAAAAACTCACATTTTCGTTTTTTGGCTTTTTTTTTTTTTTTTTTTTTTTTTAAAAACACTTTGCTATTTTTTTTTTTGTTTTCCATGGGAATTTGACCCTGCAATCGCTTAATTGCTAATACTATATAATGGTATAGACGCAGTGACAACAGTTATGATTATATTATTTTAATTCTTTGTTTTTAAGAAAAAAAATTATACACACATTGTTTTAAGTATATTATTATTATTATTATTATTTATTATTATAGCGCACATTTATTCCATGGCGTTTTACAAGTGAAAGAGGGGTATACGTACAGCAATCATTAACATTCCAAACAGATTGGTATAGGAGGAGAGAGGACCCTGCTCGCAAGGGCTCACAGTCTACAGGGAATGGGTGATGGTACAGTAGGTGAGGACAAAGCTGGTTGCGCAGTGCTGTACTGGACTGAGGGCTATTGTAGGTTGTAGGCTTGTTGGAAGAGGTGGGTCTTGAGGTTCCTCTTGAAGCTTTCCACGGTAGGGGAGAGTCTGATATGCTGAGGTAGAGCGTTCCAGAGTATGGGGAAGGCACGGGAGAAATCTTG